>NW_008355468.1:2431770-2437285 GCF_000622305.1 Nannospalax galili | reverse complement strand
AGAGGTAACTCTAAAATCTTTTAAGGATTAGATACAAGCTCCCAAATACTTTTGATATTTTTGGCCTTTGGAACAGACTATGCTGTTAACAGGCACAAGGACATTTTGACTTTTAGCCAAGAAATTGGTGACATTTGGGGTCTTTTACCCTAACTGCCTTGAATTCTTGAAATGACCACTGAGTCTGTTCTTGTTGCTGCATCACTCTGAATCTACCTACAGATACATGTGCAGAGAAGTGAGAAAATATTTTCTTAAATGTAGTTAGTCTCTCAGGTTTTTCTGGGAGATCCTATGTATGTGCTGGGGAATATTTTTAATACTGTGGTAGATTAAAACTTGGTCATAAATTTCACTCCTTGCCATAATTTTGAGGTCAACCAGAGATGATATATCATGGTCTTTGCAGGTTTTCCTGAGCATATAAATGTATGTGTCTTTCTTGCTCTGCAAGAACATGTCAGAGCTTTACAAACTTTCTTCTGGACATGCTATTTTCCAGTGCTCATTTGAAGGTTGTTGTTCATCCTTCCATCTTCCTTAACTGGTATCACTTGCTCAGATGATTCTGAAATAGTCCTGCATATTTTCAACACCTACCCTGAGTAAAACTTCTTCAGCTGGTTAGTTTTTGTCAACTTGACACAAACTAGTGTCACCTGGAAGAAGAAACCTAAATTGAGGAGTGTCTTCCATTGTTAATTGCTGTAGGAGGACCCAGCCCACTGTGGGTGATGTCCTCCCTGCACAGATGATCCTGGAATGTATAAGAAATGAAACTGAGCAAGCAAGAGAAAGCAAGCCAGTAAGAGGTTTCTCCAAGGTTTCTGCTTCAGTTTCTGCCTCCAGCTTCGTGCCCTTCTTGAATTCTTGACTTGGCGGCCCTCAGTGATAAACTGTGACTGAAATGTGTAAGCCAAATAAACCCTTTCCACTGCAAGTTGAGTTTTGTTTTTTTTTTCCAGTATTTTATCATAGCAACAGAAAGCAAACTAGGACACCTGTTTACTGTGAGTTCTGGCTCAGATCAAGTCCACACAGTCTGTTCAGTTGAGGACTTTGGAGGGGCTGCCAGTCCAAATAATATTTTAAATCTATAGTGGTAGTGTGCTCCAGGAAGCTCCAAAGCCACTGTCACATGCAATCACACATGCTCTGCCTACACACACACACACACACACACACACACACACACACACACACACACATATGGCTATGTGTATAATGTTTATCCTAATTTTAATGGCAAATAAAAATCACATACATTTATGCTGCACAATGTGACTTAGACTAGGTATGCATCAAGTAATCCAGCTATTTAAAAAGAGGCATCATATATCTTGCAATAACTTTCAAGTGCATAATTCACTTTTATTAATCATATCACGATAATGTACAGTATGTCTCTTAAAATGCTCTCTCCTGTCTAAGTTTTGTGTTACCAACATCCCCAAATTATCATTTCTACTACTTCACATGATTGTATTTTTATCAGTGAGAGTTCCCAAATCTTCTACCATAACTTTCCTAAGACAATGATTGTTGCTAAATTTAAAACAACACCGTGCAAAAGATCTCTAAAACTCATTCCACTTACTGAACAGGAAAGTAATCCAGACATGAGGAATGAATTATAGGTGAAGCAGCATTTCTCCAACATGCTGTTCTCCCAGTCTTGTTGATGGCCATTCTATTCCTGCTTCTATAAGACTGAAATCTGTCAAATTACACACAGGAGTGAAGTAATGCATTATTTTAGGACCTGACTCATTGCACTTAAGTAATATCCGCCAAGTTCATCTATGTTGTTGCAAATGGTAGAATTTCCCTCTTTTAAAATGTATGTCATTCCATTTTGTTTATCCATCCATCTTTGTTGGACATATACTTTTGTTGTTCTTTTCTGGTATGAAAAATGTGTCTCTTTCATATATTGAATTAACATACTCCAAGAATTTTCACAGAATGAGATCACTGGATCATATAGCATTTCTCTTTTTAATTTCTTTGAGTAACTTATTGTGTTCTGAATATGAAATGCCTATTGTGGGCTCTTATGCTTAATTGTTGGTCTCCAGTTGGTAGTGGTGTTTGGGAAGTGTGCTGGATAACTTTAGTGTCAACTTGACACTAAATTGGAGAATTGCCTCTATTGGACTGTCCTGTGGCCATGTCTGAGGGGCATCTTCTTGATGAGTGATGTAGGAGGGTCCAGCCCACTGTGGGTGGTGCCACCCCTGGGCAGGTGGGCCTGTGTTGCATAAAAAAGCAGGCTGAGCAGGGGCCAGTGAGCAAGCCAGTAAGCAGTGTACCGCCATGGCCTGTGCTCCAGCTCCTGCCTCCAGGTTCCTGCCCTGAGTTCCTGCCTTGGGCTC
Source organism: Nannospalax galili (assembly GCF_000622305.1). Classification (NCBI taxonomy): domain Eukaryota; kingdom Metazoa; phylum Chordata; class Mammalia; order Rodentia; family Spalacidae; genus Nannospalax; species Nannospalax galili. Next base: position 2,434,910 of record NW_008355468.1, on the reverse strand, counting down.
CCTAATGAACTGTGACCCAGGAGTTGTAAGATAAATAAACCATTTCCTCCCCAAGTTGGTATTGGTCAGAGTTTTTTGTCACAGCAATGGAAAAACAAGCTAGAACAGGAAAGTTATGGAAACTTTAAGAAGGATCCTCACTGGAGAAAGTGTGGTAGGACTTCAGGTTTCTTATTACAGGACCACTTCCTGTCCATTTTCTGCTTTGGCTCTGCCAAGATGAGACATAGTGAGTCCCACGTACATGCTCCTGCTACCATAAAGCCACCTCCCAACATGTTTTCCTGCTATGATGGACTGATTCCGAGTGTAAGCCAAGATATTTCTTCTTCTCTTAAGTGTTTCTTGCCAGGAATTGGATCACAGCAATAATAAGAGTAATTTAAACATCTCAATTGTGCTTTCCAATAATTAGTGGATTGTATATATACACTATATATTCATCAACATTTATCGTAAATAAATTATGTATGAACTTATAATAAAAATGGTATGAGAATGAGATTTCAATAATGAAAATGTGGATGCTCTACTGTCAATTCAGGCTGACCACCACTGGATAATGAAGCCATCAATCCCAATGGTAAGATTAATATCCAGAACCAGTAATTGATCTTTGTATTCCCTCAACAAGTTTTGTGTTAAATATCTATTATTTGCTAATATTATTAATATTTAATATGAATGATCATATTAGTATATACATGATGTGTATTGAGGGTATGTATGTCATGATGTGTGTGAAGATCAGAGGACAATTGTGTGACTTTAGTTCTCTCCTTTCACATTTGCACGGGATCTGCATTTTGTCTGCAGGTGGTCAGCCATCTCACTGCCCCAAGCATCTTTCTCCTTCACAAAGATTTACTCAGCATTGGCTCCCAGTTTGTTTCTGTCTGCTTCATCTGACTGAAGACTCTCCCAGTCTCTATTTTTGGCCCATTCATGTATCAACATTTCCAACTCTGACTAATCCAATGTTTTCATGTATTGACATTGCTCATGGGGTGTTTGGCTGTGTTATAGCAGAAAGAATAAATGGAGAAGAGATATATAATTTTTGCCTGCTACAGTCTGTAGTGTAAGGTATTTTATATACAGTTATGTTATTTTTCTGTTAGTATGGACAGATGAAAACTTGTACACATAGTTTCCATTCAGCTGTAAAATTGTCAGGGACAAGATAAAGGATATGTATTGGTTACTTCATTTAACTATTCAATTTTTCTTACAGTTCACAGCAACAGGATAATTATGTTGATGCTCTTTGGAGGACCAGAGCAGCTTGCTATATATATAAAATTCAGAATGATGCTAGCATCTCAAGATGGGTCATTCTTTTTCTAGGAACAGCGAACATCTTTGAGGATACATCCAAAGCAGATTTCTTAAATAGGACTATGAACTTTTTTCCTCTTTCAATTGAATCAAATTGCAGAAAACAAAGACACACACACGTACCCCATCTTGATGAATTGGCAAGATCAATTGCATAGCAACAAAAAATAGACACAAAAATTCAACTTCAAACTTCTGTATGGCAAAAATTATGTCTGGCTTCTGAATAAATCAGGATTTTATGTAGGCAAGATGGAGTTATATTCATGGTTTCTCCAAATTTGAAATGATTATTTTACTTACTCTTGCAGTGTTATAATAAAAGCACTAAAGTAGAATTTATTATTTGATTGACTGATTTAATTTTTTCCCCTTTCACAAGGTAGATATTTAATAAACATATAGAGAAAGAAACATAAAACATGAATATTCTTCAATACTACAATAGTTTTTATTTTGAGAATAAAATTAACATGTTGTGAAAATACAGATGTTAAACTTTGGGTTGTATTTTTTTACATCCAGGTGAGGTGCAGATGGAGAGTAGAGATGATATTGGCCATGCACTCAAGTATTCAGAGAACCTTCTACAGAAGTAAGCAAAGAGACCATGGCATGCTGTCACATGCTGTGAGTTCAAATCATGGAAAAGCCACAATCAATCTGTATGTGATCATTGCCACTGAGACATTAAGAGACTGAGCCACCAGATCTAAAAAGCTCTAAGTTTTGGCTCAATGATGTCAACACAAATGCACTTATTGTGTTCTCCTCTGCCTCAGCTTCCTATGAAGCTGATGTCTACTGGGAAGCTGGGTAGGGGAACACACTGCAGCAGCACTGGTGAGAAGATTGATTCTGAGTTCTTTTCCCAAAGGACAAAGCTGTTGGAATTAATCAGTACAAAACCACACCACAGGAGCCTAACCACACAGTTTTCAGCATGACCCAAAACCTGTGAAAAATCTCCCACTGTGCCCTACAGAGTCATGGAACCAAAGGTAAAAATAAGAGATTTCAGTGAAAGTAACATCCTTGTTATTTTTTTTTAAAAAAATTGAAATTGAAAAACTGGCTAAATTGTCAATTCCACTTTAGATATTTTAGGCTAGTTAGTTTTACATGTTGGTTTTGTCTGTTAAGTATCTGAGAATGCTATTTTTAATGACAAATTTTAGAGAGCAAGAGTCTCCTTAAAAGACAAAACTTGTCTTGCTAATTTTATCAGAAATTGAGTGACTCTGCCAGTAGATAACAAAGCATTCTGTTTTAAAATTTTTAACTCTTTACAAAATGCCAAGCCACATAAGCCTTTATATTTTATGAGTATGAGCATTTATCAACATATTAAAAACAAGTTCTTGCATCAAAATGAACATTTTTATCTATTGCTTTTTCTTAAATTATATTTCAGAAAAAAAGTGAACTTTTTTGGTTGTTACACTGTAGGATATCTGATTATTGCTATTAATACAATTCATTAGGAATGAAAATAACAAATGACTTTTAATGAGCCTTCCAGGAATAAACTGATTTCAATCTTCAAAGTCATTAATATCTTTGTAGTATATACAAATTAAATTAGCATTCTCTGATGTTCACACAAGGACTCTTTCTTTGCAAAAGTGATAAATACAGAATTAAAATTCAATCTCCTATGAGTCAAATTTTCTGGGATTTTAAACATAATTATAAATAATCCTGATAAACTTATTCTATTAATCTTTGTTGAGTTAAGTAGGTATTTGAAGCATTCCTTTGAGTGTTCCATAGATCCATGTTTAGATATTTTAAAACATAAA
>NW_008355468.1:2427979-2431360 GCF_000622305.1 Nannospalax galili | reverse complement strand
GTATCTAAAATATTCCTATAGTCCTTTTAGAAAGACTTATAGATATTACTATGTTACTACAGATATAAAAATTTAAATTTAAAGCTTAAGAGTCAAATTTAAATTTATCAGATTTCTGAATCAAGTGCCTGCAAATATATAAAACTAAAATTTTTCTGCTTTTTTTTTTGTCATGGCTGTAAAGTACATCATGACTGTGTAATTATGGCAATTGAATGTTATGATAAAAGGGAAACATTCATTAGATCTGTGTAATTTAAATTATTTTAAAAGGTCTTATTTATCTTAAATGGATTTGCGTATTGATGCACCTTTTTTACATTCTTATTTACACATATATATTGATATTTAAATATGTTCATAGATTAGAAAGTGAATTCTTTCATGAGAACAATAGTTGCCTTCTGTTTCTCGTCATATCTAAATAGATCTTTCAAATTAAAACTCAGCAAATAGAAACTTTTCAGAGCTAAATTATACAACAGATAAATGGACTTAAAAGATACATACAGAATATTCCATTCAATAGGAAGAATATATTCTTTTCAGGAACACATGGCATCTTCTCTGAAACTGATCATCTTAGGCCACAAAGAAAGTCTTAACAAAGACAAAAATTGAGATAAATTTTTGTGTGTTAGCAAAGCACAATGGAATAAAAGTGTAAATCCACAGTAAGAGAGGTTACAGACACTTCAGAAATTTGGGGACGCTGAACACTGAACTTTTGTCTGAAGTGTGGATCACTAAAGTAATATGGAAAAATATTTAAAAATTGTTAGAAACAAATGAAAATGAAAGTATAATCTAGCAGCTCCTCTTTGTCACAGTAAAAGCAGTCCTGAGAACAAAGCTTGTCCTATAGTGCTCACATTAAAAAAATCAGAGCTAACTCAAATAAGCTGTAAAATTGGAAAGCAAGGATATTCCAAACTCAGTAGTTAGCGAGTAATAATAAAAGTTAGGGCAGAAATCAGTGATATAGAGACCAAAGAACAATACAAAGAATCAGTGTAACAAGAATTGGTTCTTTGAAAAAGTTAAGAAAATTCACAAACTCTTAACTACATTAATCAAAACAGAAAGAAAATACATATATAAATAAAATTATAGACAAAAAAGGAGCTATAAGTTGGGTAAATGGTACAATGTATAAAGGCACTTTCCATGTAAACCTCTCAACCTGAGTTCAATGCCCAGGACCCACAGTGGAGGACAAAATTATCTCCAAAAGTTGTCCCCGGAACTTCACAGACACTCTGTAGTTCCTGTGCATGTGCATGAGCACACACACACACACACACACACACACACACACACGTGTGCATGCTCATATATACAGAGATACTCATATAATAATTATAATAATAATAGTAATAATAAAATAAATGAAATTCAGATTATCATGGAATATTATGAAAATATATTCCTAAAAGCTGCACAACCTAGATGAAATGGAAATATTTCCAAATGCAGTTGACCTAAATTGAAGTTAGCTGATATAAATGACTTAAACAGACACATAATGATTAATCAGATCAATGCAGTGATTAAAATTCTCTCCACAGGTATTAAAGCCCTCTTAATGGGAGGGAACTCCTGGGTTGCACTGTAATTATAGCCAAATATGTATGGCTAGAGAGATCATAGATCCTACAGAAAACCTGATCTGTGTCATACCCTAGACAAGTGAAATTTCTTACCATATGCTAAATATGGATCCTTAAATTTACAGACAAGTGTACCATATAACACTCATCAAAGAACCTTCTTTTTGCAACAGATGGAGACTATTACAGAATTCCAATGCTGGTAACACACAGACAATATATGTCTGAGAGATGCCCAGCCCTAGGTGACACATCTACAGTGAAAACTCTACATCTAACACTAATGGCACATAGCAGACCAGGGGCTAGAAAGAATACCAGTGCATCTCTCAACTCTCACCACCAACGTTTCTTTATACAACAGAGTGTGATATTACAGAAGGCCACAACTGGCTAAGTTTTAGTGAATAAGAGACTGCAGACTGTGTGTCCCTGAATAGGACTCCCATATTGAACTTCACCCACCCATGCCTCAGGGGCCACTGCAGAAGAGGGGATTGGAAAGATTGTAAGAGACAGGGTTGGCCCATAAATGTAGGGAAACAGAGTCTTTCAGGCCACTGGAAGCTTGATCATCTGAACTTGCCTCAATGGTGGCATTGTGTACAAGACCCATGCCAACTCAATCAGTGAAGGGTCCAGTGTTGAACAAGGGAAATGGGCGTTGGGTTCCTTCCCTCACCTGAGAACTGTTGGCAATCAATTACTGCTGGGTGAGGGAGAGTAGATCTTCCTTTAAATTAATAGATTGGCTAGACTCCCGTGAATGAACTTTCACCCAAAGACATCTGGGTACCAATGATTGATTGACAGAACTTAACATCTATGACAGAATGTATGAGGTTTGGTTGAGAAAGGATGGTGGGACATGGAAGGGGTAAGGGGACTAAATTTGATTAAGAACCATTGTATAGAATGCACAGAAACTCAATAAAAATATTTTTAAAAATTCTCTCCACAAGAAAATCCTGAGACCAAATGGATTCATTATCAAATTTTGTCAAACTTCTAAGGATGATCTAATACCCCAAATTTTCAAACTGCTCCAAAAAATTGAAAAGTAGAAAACAGTACTAAATTTGTTCTCTGAAAACAGTATTATCCTGATTCCCAAACTGGCTAAAGATACAATACCAACTACAAAATGTAAGTCAATTTTCCTTACACTGAATGTACATAGACATTCAATGTATGAATGAACATAGACACATAATTGTCAATTTTCAACAAATACCTGTAAACTAAAGGCAGAACCACATTAAAACAGGTAGGACTCATCCCATGGATACAAGGATGATTCCATATACACAAAAACCATATAAATAACCTTGAGAAAAATCTCATGATAATCACTGTAGATGCAAAAAAATGGCATTTGGCAATGTTCAAAATGTTGTTGTGATAAAAGTTCTGGAGAAATTAGAAATAAACAGTACATATTTAGAACAATAACGGTTATAAATAAAAAGCCTATAGTAAATATTATACTCTATGAGAAAAAGTAATTGAAAGCTGTCTCTAAAATCTAGACTGGGAAAGGGTGCCTGATGTTTTCACTCTCATTCAATATGATTCTTGAAGTCTTAGCCACAGTGATAAGACAAGAAAAAGACAAAAAAGAAATAATAATAGAAAAAGCAGAAGTGAAATTATTGCCATTTGCAGATGATGCAATTGATACTTGAGACCTTACAGACTTGCTTAGAAAATTCTTATATTTAACAAATATTCTTATTAAAATTTCACAACATTAAAAAAAACATTCAATAGT
>NW_008355468.1:2426451-2427920 GCF_000622305.1 Nannospalax galili | reverse complement strand
CACACCCACACACACACACACACACACACACACACACACACACACACACACACACACACACACACACACACCATTAAATCTACCACACAATAAAAAAAAAAAAAAAAAAAAAAAAAAAAAAAAACATTCAAAAATCAGATTTTCCAAGGAGATGGAAAGTCAGTTTTCATTAAGGATGTGAGAAATGGTAGATTGGTCAGAGTCCAAGTGATAGATCCACACTCATTAACTTTTGTGTAACATAGATTAGACTTAACAGACCTTTAAAAACACAACCGGAGTACATGATGTTTAGGACAGTAGTAGGGTAGGGATGGAGATGAGGGAGGGGTTTGGAATATCTTCAAAATCTTTTGTATGAGATTCTTAAAGAATCAATAAAAAACATGTAAATAATCAGTTGCTTTTATATATAGCAAGAATGATCTTAGTGAGAAAAAATTTAGGAAAACCATCCTCCTCACGTTACCACCTCCCTCAAAATAAAGTACATAAGAATAAAGCTCACCAAGGATGTGAAAGACCTCTAACAGTGAGAGCTTGAGGGCTCTGAAAAGAGAAATTAAAGATCACTGGTAATGGAGAGACTGTCCACCTTCCTGTACTGGAACAATTAATATTGTAAAAATGGTTGTATTAGCCAGGCATGGTGCGCATGCCTTTAATCCCAGCACTTGGGAAGCAGAAGCAGGCAGATCTCTGTGAGTTTGAGGCCAGCTGGTTGGTCTACAGAGTGAGTTCCAGGTAGCTGGAGCTACAGGGAGATGCTGTCTCAAAAAGACCAAAAAAAAAAAAAAAAAAAAGGTGGTATTTACAGAGTAATTTGTGGATTAAGTGCAGTTTCGATCAAAATTCCAGTGACATTTGCTATAGTTAGCTTCAGTTGTTAACTTGACACACTTGGGGAGCAGAAACTTCAATTGAGGAATTTCCTCCATTAAACTGGTCTCTGGACATATCTGCGAGTCATTTTCTTAATTAATAATTGATGCAGGAAGGCTCAGACCACTGTGGGCAGTGCCATTCTTAGGCAGGTGACCCGAGCTATGTAAGAAGAACAGCTGAACAGGCCAGGGCCTCAAGCCACTAAGCAGAGTTCCTCTATAGTCTTTGCTTCAGGTTCTGCTTCCAGATTTTTACTATGAGCTCTTGCACTGCTCCCTTGATGGTGAACTGTAACCTGAAAGGTAGGTAAACAGTTCCTCACCAATTTGGTTTTAGTCAGCATTTTATTACAGAAATAGAAAGGAAACTAGAACAACTTTATTTACAGAACTAAAAAAAAATGAGAAAAGTGATATGGGAACACAAAAGACCACACTTAGCCAAAGCACCCTAAGGAGGAGGAACACTGCTGGAGTTATGAAAGATATTTTATATTTACTGTTTACCTTTACTCCTTCAGGTGTACATTTTTAGCCTTTTAAAAAATTCCACATGCACAACTTTTATTCCTGTAATAAAATGCT
>NW_008355468.1:2424277-2426410 GCF_000622305.1 Nannospalax galili | reverse complement strand
CTTGTGCTTTTACACGGAAAATGTCTATAAACATGATCATGCCTCAAGTATTCAAGTGACTATTTCGTAATATTGAAAAGTAGAAGTTCATCACTGATGCCCAATCAGCTGTGCTTTTAGTTTGTAATATAATGCACTTTAAATAGCATGTGCAGTCAGAGATGAGGGTGCTATACAGGATGACCACCAACATTTTGTCCCAGGAAATGCTGGTTTCATGATTTTTGTTTTACTTTTACATTTGAAAGAATGTCAGAATGTGCTTCTTTTCTAATTCTAACCCACATTAGTGGAATCTTAGTATGGAGAACTGTTAGACTTTCAAACAAATATTAAGAAAGGGCATGGAACTTCTCATAGAACACTTTGCCACTTTTACTCAAAATACTATGCAATTTAAGAGGTACAGGGAGTTTCATTCTCACACCCATTTTCTTGGGCCGTGTTTCTCATTCAAGTGATATAGCTGGGTGCACACTGGAAGATGTATGTGCAGTGATTTGTGTTGTAACTTATCTCACAGAAACTTATCTGTGAGGGAAGCTTGTTAGCTGGCCTGTGGAACCTTTCTTTGCCCTGGAGGAGGAGAAAATTTTCATTTACACTCTAGACAGAAAGATATTCACGGTGACTACCACACCTCTGCCAGAGTAACACACTGTTTCCACTGATCAATCACGCTTGCTTCCCTAGGAAGAAACTTTCTGTCTCCAAGACTATTTACTACAGACAGTCTTGCAGAAAGAAATAGCACAAAGGCTCTCACCTTTGTTTAGGTGATGGGGACAATTAACAGAAACCTTGGGAGAAGAGTATCTTAATTATTGGGTATTTTTGTACCCATTTTTATATGAAGTAATCTTACTGATCAGTGGAAATGGGACAAGATATCCAAAAAATGCTGGAAATACTGTATCTATATATATATAATAAAATATCTATCTCATATAATGCATGCATCAAAATTCTTTGTAAATTACAGATTTAATTATGAACAGAAAAATTTAAAGTATGAAATAAATGAGACTGTATTTCCTGTAATCCTAGACAGTAGTTCATCTCAAAGAAATAACTTGAACTCAGTTGTAGAAATGATGAATTTAACTGAATATAGACAACAGCACTTCACTGTAACAACACTGAAAGGATCAGCTATAGAGACACTTTTGGTCCATTCAACTTTGACTTCATGGAGAATAATTTCTGCCTATTAAGCAAAGTCTACTAAGCTAATGGTATTTTCTGTAGAGAGATTAAATTTTAGACCTCTAGCTAAAAATCATTTCCAGGAGATCCTCAACTACTTAAAACAAAATTATTCTCAAACATTCAACATTAGACAACTATAGTTTCCGCTGGCTTGTAACCTGCTAAATGGATAAGCTGTGCAATACTCTATACTCTGAGGTTTTGATACCTGCTTTGGGCACAGAGAGTTAGTCTTCTGTAAGCATGTGACACTAGGTAGATTGACCAGGCTCCAGGAGATAGACCCACACCCAAGAAATTTTGAGGAACACAAATTAGGTGAAGTGTGGTATTATTGAGGTATTGGGTAGATATCACAGGATGTTACAGAGGGGTCTGAATATGAACAAAATACATTGTGTGAAATTCTCAATAATCATTAAAATATTTCTTAAGTTTTGCTTGATGGTTAACATAAAATATTTCTCAATTTTTATTTTTAAAGAGATAAAATAGATTCTTGTGTTAAGAATACTATTTAGAATTTTTTACCAGAAAAATGTATATGAAGGCTCTCCCACCCTCAGGCCTCTCTGGGGGTAAGTCTACCATGCAGCCCTCCGCGCCTTGACTCCGCCAGCCGCGCTCACCCTTCCATCTCCCCCGCTGTTCTCTACTCCTAGCTTGGGCCCTGTGCCATTCCTAGCCTCGGGCCCCAGACACCTGGGGAGCCACTGCTGATTCCTGACCCTGTTCACCCCCACCTGCTTGGTGCCTTCCTTGGGCCCCAGGAGCACTACCTCTAGACCCGGCCCCGCCCCCACCTCTCGCTGCTTCCTGATCCTGCAACAACTGCCAGCCTCTTTCTGGGGCTGACAGCCTCTTTCTGGGGCTCTGAGGCTTACCTTGCCTCTCCCTGATCCTTTGCATCCAGTACAACTCAAT
>NW_008355468.1:2420436-2420623 GCF_000622305.1 Nannospalax galili | reverse complement strand
GAGACACTTGTACATCCATGTTTGTTGCTGCTCTTTTCACAATATCTGAGATGGAAGCAACCTAGGTGTCCCTCAATTGATGAGTGGATAATAAAAATGTGGTTCATATATACGATGGAGTTTTACTCAGCAGTAAAGAAAGATGAAATCATGAAATTTGCAGGTAAATGGATGGAACTAGAAACTG
>NW_008355468.1:2397451-2419338 GCF_000622305.1 Nannospalax galili | reverse complement strand
CTTCCAGACAGTAACCCAACATACTACTGGAAACATTGACAGCAGACCCCAATTCTATTCAAGGGAATACTGAGAATGGATTGCCGTTGATAAGGAACAGCTGATCCTCCTGGAACAGGGACCTCTGACTGACTAGATTTACCAGAAGGGCAGATGGGGAGAATGGATGGGGGTGCTGACAGCCCAGTGGACAGTGGCAGGGATAGCAGAGTATGGAGGCTCTAGTGGGAGAGGAAGGCTGTCTACCTGACCAGTTTGTATTCATGCTCAGATGCCGAGGAGCTCAGAAGTGTCATATATATAGAGATTAGAAATGCATGTGAAAACGTCTCAATGTCAGTTGCCTTAAAATGAATTTTTCTGTATGAAACTGTATTTTAACAACGAAGTGGAGATCTTTTCTAAACATTAAAACCTCATTTAATTTTATGTCTTGTAGAGTTTATAATCAGTAAAAGATTGTACAAGCGTAATAATTCCTCTGTAAACCTAAAAATGTACAGCCAATTTTGAAAGAGATGTACCCTAGCTCAGAAAAATGTTATTGAATAGGTTAATGCTGTTGTAATGAAATGCTTCTTTTAATTAAAATAAAAATAAAATGCTAAAAAAATGTATATGAAATACAAAAAATTCTTAAAAGATCATTATCCAATATTCATATATGGAAAAATCTATAAATGAATAGGAAGACAGACCAATCAGTAGAAATTTTCCACAGCACATGAAATAGCATTTCAGAGAATAAACACAGCCAATAAACACCTGTAAAACCCTAAATTTTAATTACAATGAGAAAATGTATACTAAAGTCAATCTGTGTTATTTTAAATGGAATTGCTATTCTCAAATTAAATAAAACCTGTGTTTAAAACATGTATAGGATGGGAGCGTTATATATGGTAACATAATATAAATTTCTATTATATCTTAATATCAATTTATGTTGCAGAAATAAAACAGAAGTTATGCTTTAGAAATATGGAAATCATGCTTCTAAATATGCAATTCAGTGTCTAACAGAAAATATTTTCATGGCAACATTCATTAGTAGTAGAATAATAGTATATAATGCAAATAAATATTATTGTCAAAGTAACTAAGAAAATTGAATTTATTCAGTTAATTTGGGCTAAAGGCGTGATATTCCACAATGTGTGTATGGAGTTCAGAGGACAACTGGAAAGAGACAACTCTTTCCTTCCATGGTGGGGTCTGGTGATCAGATTACCTTGTATTAGTTGGCAGCAAGTGTCTTTACCCATTGAGCCTTCTCACTGCCTCAAAAATATACAAATTGTGATACATACAAAACTTTTGAATCAGTGAAAAAGGATGAACTAGAAAGCTCCACTCATCAAAATAAAGTATAGACATAATATTGAGCAATTCTTCTCCTCTATAATAAATACTGTGTGTTTTCACTTATGCAATCATTGAAAATTCTGCAAATAAGGAATATATTGTTCAGAAATAATACTGCAACATGCAGATTAAAGTTTACAGACAAAAAGGGAATATATTGCCTAATCATACATTAAAGTAATGAATGATAATTGATGAAATATGACAAAAATGCTACTAGACATGTGTTTCCAAAGTTAGTAAATAATATACATATTTAGTAGATCTTACAAATAAATACAATAAAAATTGAAATGGTACATAGCTTCTAATATTTAAGTGTATATTTAGACTGTGCATCATGACTCAATAGGGAAAGGTGCTTGTCACCAAGTCCTATAAGCTGCGAACCATCCTTGGTATCTACATGGTGGAAGGAGAGCATCCCCTACAAGCGGTCCTTTTATCTCCATTTGTGTGCCCCCACGCACAATTAAATAAAGGTAATAAATGTATGGTTTTTTTTGTTTTATTGTTTTTTTTTTTGTTTTCCTTGGCATTAGAGAGATGGCCCAGTGGCTAAAAGCACACACTGCTTTTACTTAGGACCAGAGTTCACTTCCCGGAACACATATTGAACAGATCACAAGCTTCTGTAACTTTTGCTTTAAAGATCCTATACCCTCTTCTGGCCTCCATATACAGCTGCACTCATATACACACACCTCCACACAGAAATACAGGAATACACATAAATACATTTTTTTTTTTAAATCAGCAGTGCCATGTAAGCTAGCAAGATACTCCTCTCCTGTCCTCTACCACGGTTCTGGACTGGTGGCTTCTGACTCACAACTGCAAAAAGGAACTCCCCAGACCAAGTCTTCCTTCCACCTAGATTACCAGAGTCCCCAAGTCTCTGCTGCTTCTGGACCCAGTGGAAGCCCACTGGGAACTATACGTAGGGACTCTTCAGATGTAGTCTATCTGTACCTATTAGCAGAGACCCAACCGTCCATGCTGCTCTGAGATGGCCTATATTTAGACATAGAACCACAGATTAAAGAACTCCAAATCCAATCCACTTTCTTACAGTCACCCCATCACAGCTCAGCTGGGAGACCACAGCTCAGCTGGGAGGTCCTGTAATCATGACCACAGAGGCCTGTACATCTAGCCACTACTCTGCATGCCAAGATGCTCTGAGAACGCATGGTATCCTGTCCCCATGATCCTAGGTAAGGATCCCTATCTACTTCCACCTAAGCAACGTGTGGTTTCCTGGGTCAAACATACATGGAGCATTTCCCATTCACACTATGTGACCAGATCCTATCATTCAACTGCGACCTATAAAACCCTCCATCCCTCCACAAACTTCAGAAAATCAACACCAAGAAATATCTAAACCCAAAGAAGATTTGCTCTAGGCTCAGAAATTTTACCTATTTCCTGGCAGAACTGAGACCAATTCCAAAGTCACATTCATACATAACCTCAGTGTGACCCAAAGAGTGAATATCAAGAATCACTCAGCTGGTCCATAACTTGACAAGTTGGGGTAATAGCAGACAACAATTCAAATACTCACTCAACAGACCCCAAATCAGATAGCCATGCCAAGAAATACCACCACCAATATGACTCTAGATACCTAGGTCCCATTGAAGAAATACAAACACTGTGAATACCCAAGACAATATGGATTCTCCAGCAACTATCACCTCCATCATAATGTTTCCCGAGCAAAGCAACAGAGCTGATGTACAAAACAATGATTTCAAAATATCAATTTTAAATATGTTCAAGGAACACAGAGTATACAAATTTAAAAACTTAATGAAGATCAAGAAAACACACTTGAATGAAATATGTAAAATAATTCAAGATATGAAATTAGAAAAGGTACAATCTCTTAAGAAAAGCCAAACTGAAATAAAACTTGAAATACAAACTTCAAGAGGACAATCAAAAATCTCTGAGATAAGCCTTATCAACTCAAAGATAGAATATCAGGTCTTGAAGACACAGTAGAAGAAATTGATTTATTAGTTAAAAACAAAACAAAACTCTGCTTAATCTAAATTAGCCCAGGAATTGAACATGCAGAAACTCTGGTGATGGAGCTCAGTTCTGTACAAGGTGAATAAAAAACAAGACAGAGTCCAGCTGTCTCTTGAATACAAGAAAATGTTTGGACATTGGCAGAACACTGCCTCGAGAGTCAAGGGCAGAACGCTGCCTTGGGATAGCGAAAATGATAGTGGATGGGCTTGTATTTTACTTTCTCATGGACTGGATCTCTGGGAAAGCATTTGGTTAGTAACAGAAAAGAATAATATTTTGCTTTGAACTTTGCTTGATTTATGTTTTGCATGCTGTACCCTTGGCTGACCCTGCTCATTAGGTATAAAGAGGGACTCTTAGAATTAAACTCACATTTCTCCACCTGAGAGTTGGGTTCTTTGCCTTCATTCATTTCACCATCCACCAGCAGACCTGGGCCTCCTCACTCTGGGACACCACATAGAGGCCAAACCTTTGAATTATATGATAAAGAGGAAAAAAAAAACCCAGATCAAAGGCACACAGCATGTTTTATTTTTTACAAATAAGCTAAGAAGATTCTGGAATTACCCATGGTCAAGGTTCTGGCCTAATGCTGAGGCCTTAGAGAAGATATTAGATGCTGATCCCAAACCCTGTGTTAACTCTATAAAGCATCAGTTGCCCCTGTATTTGAGAACAATGCCTGTTCCACATGTCATATGATTATTGGCAATGATAATGGTGAGTTAAAAGAAGCAAATGTTCACAAGGTGTCAGACCATCTCACTGTCATTTTTATGTCAGTGATATTAAGAGTATCAACATCTTTCCCAAACAAAACAACTTAAAGAGAAAAATTGGGGTTAGGGAGATGAGTTAGTGGAGTGGATGAAAGTGTTCGCTACAAAAGCACGAGGACCTGAATTCAGCTCCCAGCATCCACATACAAAGGTGAGTATGGCCACACAAGCCAGCACTGTGGAGAAGCAGAAATAGGAGGACCACTGTGGCTTGTTGGTTCTAGTGCCAGTCTAGCCTCAGGTTCAGTGACAGACCTAGTCTCATGGGAATAAGGCAGGGCATGAACACACACACACCCACATACACACACACACACACACACACACACACACACAAACACACACACACAAATGGAGAAACAAAAATAAAAACCAATCCCCTCCCAGAGGCCTCCTATGGAGGTAGTAGAGAAATTACACAACATTGCTCAGGGCACCATATCTTGAAACCCTCTTTATGCATCACGACCCAATGAGCCCCACCTCTCATACAATCTTGATTTCTCACCCCAGCTTGACATCACCTAGTTTTTTCTCTATCCTCCTTTCAGCCTTTCCTCTCCACTTCCCAGTAAAAGACACAGCTGGTCATGACTTCACCCACTCTCTTCCTCTGGCTCATTTAAGAAACCAGGCCTAATACCAATTTTTTGAGTCAAAAGTAGAGGGGAGAAGTTGAAGGAAGAATTGGAGAATGGAACAAAATGGTGTACTCAACATCCATAGTCCCCAAGGGAAACTGCATGTACAGTCAACTGTTCAGATTCAGTAAAGCTCACAAATATACACACAGATATTTTATGATTTTATGATGTAAATTTTTAAAATGTTGTAATTATTTTTATTTTATGTGTATGCATGTATTGCCTGCACGTGGGTAAGTGCACCCATGTCGTGCAGTGCCCGCGGAGGTCAGAAGAGGCTGGAGGATCCCCTGGGACTGGAGTTACGGACAGTCGTTAGCTGCCATGTGGCTACTGGAATTCGAACGCAGGTCTTCTGCAAGAACAACTAGTGTTCTTAAAGGCTGAGCCATCTCTCCAGACCTGATGTAAAAATTTTTACGATGTAAAAATTCAGTTTTGTGGGCTGGAGAGATGGTTCAGCAGTTAATACTGACCGTTCTTGCAGAAGACCCAGGTTTAAATCCCAGCGCCCACATGGTGGCTAACAATCATCCATAACTCCAATTCCAGGGAGTTCATTGACCACTTCTTTCCTCCTCAATCATTACAGCACATAAGTGCACTTACAGACACACAGGCAATATACTCATACACATAAAATAAAAATAAAAAAAATAAATAAATATTTTAAAATTCAGTTTTGCATCTATTTCAGAAGGTATTTTACAAATTAAAGATCAGTTCAGTATGTGATTTATTAATTCAAATATGTTGAAGTGTGTCCATCACAGAACATATTTTTAACAAAATTATAGAAGAGAATTTCCAAAATTTCAGTAAAGAGAAACTTACTGAGGTGAAAGAGGCATAGAGCACTAAATAGATAGGGCCAGACATGAAATTCCCCACAACATATAATAATCAAAACACTAAATGTCAAAAAGGAAATATACTGAATGTCACAAGAGAGAAAGATCAAGTCTCATATAAGAGCAAGTACATTAGAATAACAGCTGATTTTTTTCAGTGGTGACTATGAATGACAGAAGGCTTTGGGGCAATGTCCTACAAGTCATGAAAGAACACAGGTGCCAGTCCCAACTACTATATTCAGTAAAAATATCATTTGTAATAAATAGAAGAAAAAAAAACTGTCAAAGATAATAATAGATTTCAGGAGTTTCTGTGCACTAAGGAAGCTGTATAGATATACTAGAAGGAATATTTCAACTTGAAAAGATGATTAAACACACCACAGAGAACACAAGGAATAAATAATCAATTCCAGAATGGTTATACAAAAGAGACCTAAGAAAACAAAATCACCACAACAAAACAGGAATTAATAGTAACTCTTATTACTAACAGTCTCCGTACCCCATTAAAAAGATTAACAGATTGGATTTAAAAAGAATATATAGATTTGCTACCTCTGAAAACCACAACTCACCATCAATGATAGCTATCACTTTAGGGTAAAAGAATGAGAAAAGCTATTCCAATCAAATGGAACTAAGACAAAGGAGGCAAAGCTATTCTAATGTTTAACAAAACAGGCTTTTTAAATTTTTTAAAAATTTTATGTGAATGAGTGTATTGCTTGCATGTGTGTAAGTGCACCTGAGTTGTGAAATCCCCATGAAGGTCAGAATAAGGTGCCTGATTGCTCCACAACTGGAGTTATGGACAGTTGTTAGCCACCATATAGGTGCTGGGAATCGAACCCAGATCCTCTGGAAAGCAGTCAGTGCTCTTAACTGCTGAGCCATCTCTCTAGCCCCTTGACAAAATAGACATTAATGCAATACTAGTCAGAAGGACATTTTATACTCATTATAAGAAAAATCCATCAAGATGATATTAGAATCCTAATCATATAAGCACCAAACACAGAGGTAAACAATTTCATAAAAGAGACACTAATAGACCTAAAATCACAGATTGATGGCAGCACGGTGATAGTGGGTGATTTCCATATTCTACTCTTACAAATATACAGGTTATTTAAACAAAAGCTAATTACAGAAACCGTGTAGTTAAATAATGTGATAAATCAAATGCATTTGGCAGACATTTATGGAACATTATACCCAAACACTAAAGAATACTCTTTCTTCTTAGCAAGCAGCTCACGGAACTTTTCCCAAAATCTACACTTAAGGATGGAAAAAAAGTCACAAAATGTTTAGGAAAATTGAAATAATATATTTTATCTGATCATGAAGGAATAAAACTAGATATCACCAACATTAGAAACATTAGTGCAAGAAGCTTATCACCAAGCCTGACAACCTGACTTCTGTCCCTAGGACTCAAATGGTAGAAGGACTAAACAGACTCCTGCAAGTTGTCCTTTGACCTCCATGCACATGCCATACTATGTATATGTATGCGCACGTGCACACACACACATACACACACACAGAACATACACTTAGACACATACAATAAAAATTTTTTAAGGAAAAATTTTTTTAAAAATCAATTATGGCAGCACACATGTAAAAATAAAATTTAAAAAAAAGAATATAAGAGTGGTTGGCTATCAGTATGTAGTATATATGGCTGAGGCAGAAGAAGAGGGAGTTGAAAAGCCTCCTGAAGACCAGGTTGAGAGAAAGACTAACTTACCTTAGGCAGGTCCAGAAACAGATGCTGGGAGGACTTCACCACAGGGCAAAACCAAACATGGAAACTAAACGTAACACTGCTAAATAAAGATTGGGTTAAGGGAGAAATAAAAAATCAAATTTAAAAATTCCTACAATTGAAAGAAAGTGAAAACACAATATGCTAATATGTATGGGACTCAATGAAGGAAGTCCTAAGATCAAAGTTTATAGCACTGAGTGTCAACATCAGAAAACCAGAGAGACATTGACTTAATGATGTACCTCAAGACATTGTCAAAGAAAAAGAACAAACAGCATCCAAAATGAGTGGATGGGAAGATATCACCTAATACACGGCTGAAACTAATGAATTAGGAAAGAAAAAGAATGCAAAGAATCAATGAAAGAAAATGTTGATTCTTTGAAAAGAATGATAAACATTTAGCCAAATTAACCAAAATAGAGAAAGGACCCAAATTAATAATATCAGAGGCAAAAAGCAGGTACTGAAGACACCCAGAGACTCATTAGAACATAATTTAAAAATCTATATTCCATTGAACTAGAAAACCAAAAAGAAATGGGTGAATATCTAGATATGTATGACCTAACAGAATTAAATCTAGATGAAGGGAACAATTTAAATAGAGCCATAACATCCAATCAGAAAGAAGCAGTAATTTAAAATATTCCAATTTTTTAAAGCCCAGGACTCTATGATTACAATGCAGAATCCCACCAAACCTTCAAAGAAATGACAGCAATACTCCTCAAATTACCCCAACTAATAGAAAAAGAACACTCTCAAATTCTTTTTTATGAAGATAGAATACCCTGATACCACAACCAGACAAAGATCCAACAACAACAAAAAGAAAATTACAGGTCCATTTCTCTGTTGAACATAAAGGCAATAATTCTAAATGAAATACTTACAAACAGCGTGCAAGAGTACATCAAAAAGATTATCACCATGATCAAATTTGCTGCATCCCAAATATTGAAAGAATCATTAAAAACATGTAAGTTAATAATGTAACCCTCCACAGAAACAGGTCCAAGTATAGAAACCATATAATCATCTCATTAGAGGCCCAAAAAAGGTCTTAAAAAATCAAACACCGATTCATGATGAAAGTCCTACAGTATCTAGGGTAAAGGGAACATACACAAGTATAATAAAAGCAATATATGACAAGCACAGAGCCAATATTATGTTCAACAGAGAAAACCTCAAAGCATTTCCAGTAAAATTGAGAACAAGATCAAAATGTGCTCAATTCTTGTTCAATATAGTGCTTGAAGTCTTAGCTAGAACAATAAGGTAAGTGAAGAAGACAAAGGATACAAATAGAAGAGGAAGAAGTCAAACTATCACTATTTACAGATGATATGATTCTATACATAAAAGACTAAAGACTCCTCCAGAAAATATCTACAACTGATAAGCACATTGAGCCAAATAGTGGGATAAAAATTTACATATAAAACCAGTAACCTTCCTCTATACAAATGACAAACCTACCAAGAAAGAAATCAAGGAAACAATCTCGTTCATGATAGTCTCAAAATAAACCTAACTAAGAAAGTGAAAGACTTCAACTTAAAACACTGAAGGAAGAAATTGAAGAAAATACCATAAAATGGAAAGATTTACCACGCATATGGATCACTAGGGTCAATATTGTGAAAATGTCTATAATGCCAAAAGCAATCCACAGATTCAATGCAATCCCCATCAAAACTCCAAAGCAATTATTTTCACAAATTGATAATATTATATTTCATATGGAAACAGAATACAATTCTAATTAATAAGAGAAATACTGGTTGTATCACCATTCCTGATTTTTAAATTAAACTATAGAGCTAAGGTAATAAAATTATCATGGTTGTGGCATAAAAACAGACACATAGTTCAATGGAATTGAATTGAGGACCTATATACAAGTCCAGAGATATACAATCACCTGACTTTTAACAAGGAGGCCAAATATACACATTGGAGAATAGACAGCTTATTAAGAAAATGTTGCTGTACAAGCTGGATAGCTCTATATAGAACACTCTACCTAGATCAGTACCTCTCATCCTGTACTAAAAACACCAAGTAGATTAAGAACATCAGCACATGACCTGAATCTGAAAGAGAAGAAAGCAGAGAATACACTAGGAAATACAGCAACAGGAAAAGATTTGCTGAACAGGACCTTGATAGGAATGACATTAAGACCAACAGTAGATGAATGGACCATATGATACTAAAAACCTTCCTACAGCAAAAGACACATCATTTGAGTAAAAAGAAGCCTACAGAATATGAAAAGATATATTTATAAGCTATCATCTGACAGAGGTTTAATATTTAAAATATAAAAATAACCCTTTCACCAAAAAGAAAACAAAAACGATTTAAAGAAAGAAACTAAACAAAGAAAACAATCAAATCTAGAAGGAAGGTTGAGGGGTTAAGAGCACTGACTACTCTTACAGAGGTCCAGATTTTGGCTCCCAGCTCCCACTTGTCAGATAGCATCCACTCATGACTCCAGTTCCAGGAAATCTTATGTCCTCTTTCTGTCATCTGTAGGCATTGCGAAACATGGTTGTACTTGCATACATGCTGGCATAACACACATATATATAACATAACAATTCATTAATTTATACCCTGTTTCCCTTCTAGCCTTGGTTACAAGCCCATTTTGGCTGTTTGCGCACCAGATCTCTGGACGACCCTCTTAGTCCAGACTTGCCGAATGTGGCTTGATCCTCTGTACAGACCAGCTCAATTTTTCAGGATAGTTTGTTAGATGCTTCACAGGCTTTTCCCACCCCCACCTTGCCTTTGGACTCCAGAAGCCAACCTTCTACCCTGGCTGTCCCCACTCACACCTTGACGTGGATTTCTGAGACCTTCCTTCTTACTTGCCAAGTTTGATAGCCATGTTAGTCACTATTCTGTTTCTGTAACAGAAACATTGACCAACACAAATTATAGAAGGAAGGGTTTATTTGAGCTTATAGTTCCAAAAGGGCAGGAGTCCATCACAGCAAGGAGCACGGTGGCAGAGGTGGCTGCAGGAGGAGTGGAAACTAGGCAGGCATAGGAAGCAAGAGTGGGACTTGAGATCTGGCAAAGCTTAAGAACTCTCTAAGGCCACTCCTCATAACATGCTTACTCCAGCATAGCCACAACTTCTAAGTCCTCCCAAAACAGCACTAACAATTGGGGACAAAATGTCCAAATACTTAGAGCTTATGGGGGACATTCTCATTCAAACCACCACAACAGCTCCTCCACAGACTGTCCCCTACATCAACTTGGTTTGGATTCCTGTGACCAGCCTCCTACTCCCCCTGCTTACTAACCTGACCTGCCTACTATGGAGATTAGCCTAATACTCTGTGAAAACCTGAAGCCCACACCAACTGGCCTGTCATACCTAGGCAAAAAGCAATCCAACTACAGCAAAAAATATTAACAGAAGGAACACTGAAATAAACAGAGGAAGAATGGAATTTCCTACCAGACACACAATGAACAAAAAACATCAATATGCATAAACAGTACTGCAAAATCACACATAATAACAAAGAAAAAGAAAATATCACCCCAACAAAATTCACCAGTCCTTACAGAAGTGTACTACAATGAGGATCACCCTGAGGAACCCCACCATAGAATTTAAGAGAACAATTATAAATATGATCAAAGAACTTAAAGAATTCAAAGAGGATAAGCATAAACTTTTGAAAGAAGTTCCAGAAAGTACAAATATGCAACTGAATGAAATAACAAAAACAAGTCAATACATCAAAATGAATTCACAAGCAATAGAAATATTGAACAAAATACAAGCAAAAATGAATATGGAATTGAAAAACTCAATAAGTCAATGTGAAGCAACAGGAGAAAGCCTCACAAGTAGAATGACTGAAACAGAAGGCAGAATATCAAGGCTATATGGCAAAGTTGAAGAACTAGACTCCTCAAGCAAAATCTATGAAATAATTTTTTTTAAATATTGGAATGTGCAGGAAATGTGATACCATAAAAGGCCAAATATACATAGCATATGCATACATGAAGGAGAATCTCATGCCAATGACATTGAGAAGATCTTCAAAAGAATTATAGAAGAAAAGTTCCCTAAATTAAGGAAAGGAATACTTATAAGCATATACAACACCACTTAGATGGGACCAGAACAGAAAATCCCCAGAGCATATCATTGTAAAAACATATGTATATAATAAAGAGAGGGACCTGAAAACTGCTAATGAAAAATGACAAGTGACATATAAAGGAAAACCTGTTAGAATTACTCATGACTTTTCAGTGCAAATTATGAAAGCCAGAAGAGCCTGGACCAAAGTAGTCCCAGAGATGAAAAGGGAAACATCACAACAGAGACAAAAAATTAGAACATTATAAGGAAATACTACAAAAACCAATACTCTATGAAATTTGGAAATCTAAAAGACATGGATGAATTTCTAAATTCATAGAAACCACCAAAGTTAAACCAAGGAGAGATCAACAGCTTAAACAGACCCATAACAAATAAGGAAAGGAATACAGCAATACAAAACCCAAAACCTCCTGAGTAAAAACAGCCCAGGCACAGAAGGATTCACAGCAGAATTCTACCGGACATTCAAAGAAGATTTACAGCCAATAGTTTATAAATTATTCAAACAGATAGAAATAGAGGAAGAATTCCAAAACTCCTTCTGTGAAGCCAGTATAACTCTAACACCAAAACCAGGAAAAAACACATGGCCCATGTTCTTAATGAACATAGATGCAAAGATACTCAACAAATGCAAACTGCACACAGACAAAATTTAAAAAGATCATCCACTACAATCAAGTTGGCTTTATTCCAGGGATGCAGGAATGGTTTAATATATGTAAATCAATTAATGTAATAAAACATATAAGTGGACTTACAGACAAAAACCGCATTGTCCTCTCAATAGATACAGAAGTCATAGACAAAATCCAACATGCAGTCATGTTAAAAGTCCTAGAAGGAATTGGGGTAGAGAGAACATACCTAAATATAATTAAAGCTATATGCAACAAACCCATAGTCAACATCATTCTAAATGGAGAAAAACTGAATGCATTCCCACTAAAATCAGGAACCACACAAAGTTGTCCACTATTTCCACTCCTTTTCAATATAGTACTTGAAAGTCTTTCAAGAACAATATGACAAGAAAAGAATATTAAAGGAGCAATAATTGGAAAAGAAGAGATCAATTATCTCTATTTGCAGACAATATAATATAATACATGAGATCCCAAAAATTCCACTAGATAAGTGTTAGAAATGATTAATACTTTCAGTAAAGTGGCAATTTACAAACTAAACTTAAAATCAGTAGCCTTTCTATATACCAATAACAAACAATCAGACAAATTTTCAAGGAATCCCTCCCATTCACAGTAACTTCAAAAACAAAATATTTAAGAATAAACCTAACCAAAGACATTTAAAGATCTTACAATGAAATTTCAAATCTTTAAAGAAAGAGATAGAGGAAGACAGTAGGAGATGGAAAGACCTACCATGCTCCTGGATTGGTAGAATCAATATTGTGAAATTTAGTATCTTACCAAAAGCAATCTGTATATTCAATGTAATGCCAATCAAAATACCCATGATATTCTTCACAGAGGTAGACAAAATGACCCTAAAATTTGTGTGAAATCACAAAAGACCCTAGATATCCAAAGCATTCTTGGGCAAAAGAACAATGTTAGGGGAGATCACCATACCAGATCTCAGATTACATTACAGAGCTATAGTCAAATAAACAGCATAGCAGTATCATGCACACACACACACACACACACACACACACACACACACACACACACACACAATAGACAAGTAGATCAATGGAACACAATAGAAGACCTAAACATGAGTACATGCAATTTCAGTTACCTGATATTTGAGACAGTTGCAAAGAACATACAATGAAAACAAGCAGAATCTTCAATATATGGTACTGACTAAATATCCACCTGTAGAAAAATGAAATTGAATCCTTATCTTTCACCCCCTATGAAAGTCAACTCCAAATTGATCAAAGACCTCAATATAAAACTCGAAACTCTCACATTGCTAGAAGAAAACATAGGCTGTATCCTTCAAGATTCGGGTGTAGAAAAGAACTTTCTAAAGCATCAGTTGCCCAGGCATTAAGGTCAGCAATCAACAAGCGGTACCTTACTAAGCTATAAAGCTTCTGTACAGTAAAAGAAACAACCAAGTAAGTGAAGAGGAAACCCATTGAGTGGGAGAAAGTCTACACATGCTGCACATCCAACCAAGATCTAGTATCCAGAATATACAAAAAACTCAAGAAACAAAGAAACAAGAAAATAAACGACCCAATGAAAAGATGTGCTATGAATCTGAACAGAGAGCTCTCAAGCAAAGAAATAAAAATCACTAAGAAGCACCTTAAAAAGTGCTCAACATCCTTAATAGTTAGAGAAATGCAGACAAAAACCACTTTGAGATTCCATCTTACCCATCAGACTAGCTAAGATCAAGAAAGCAAAAGATACCAAATGCTGGAAAGGAAATGGAGAACCAGGAATGCTCACTTACTGCTGGTGGCATTGCAACCTCTATGGAACTCAACTGACGAGTGGATAATGAAAACATGGTACATTTGCACAATGGAGTTCTACTTAAAGGTAAAGAAAGATGAAATCATGAAATTTGTAGGCAAATGGATGGGACTAGAAACCATTATACTAAGTGAATTAACATAGGCTCAGAAAAATGAATGACTTATGTTCTCCCTCACATGTGGATACTAGCACCAAATTCTTTTAAGTGAATATGTATTTAGGCATAGCTGCAGGAATCAGAGGTGGGGGCGTAAAAAGAAAGAAAGAACCTGAGAGGGAACAGTAGGAGATAGGCATTACTAAAGGAGAAATGGATAAAAACGGGGTTATTTAAATGGGAGAGGGGAGGAATCTTGGAGATAAAGGGAAAGATGGAGCTCAATAGTGGTGGGACCATAAGAGACTGATATTATCAAGGGAGAAATGAAGAAAATGGGGTCACTTTAAATGGGGAAACCATGGCAGAAGGGTTAGACAGTGAGAAAGGAGAGACAAATAATGACTAGCTTGTTTTAAAAAAACAGAGGGAATCATATTAGTCCTAATGGCAAATTACACATAAATTACTTATACATGAGTCCATGTATATAGCTAACAGCTACATAACAAGAAACAGTGCCAGACAAGAGAAACCTTCCTTTGAGCAGTATACCAGGGTGGTCAAAAAAGATTCCCAAAATTACTCAGGCTTTTGCCACAGCCCTTGATGGCCTACCAAAACTTGAATTACCTGAGAGAGAACATACTTCAGATACAAGAAGTGGAACAATACAACTGAAATTGACCTGAAACCACTTCCCCTGAAGGCTAGCTCTCATAGCTTTGGAGGTGCTATGAAGGTGCCAAAAAAAAATCAATCTGTCTTCCAACACCACCTTCAAGAACAAATAACCACATCAGTGGCCAGCACATCATATGACATTGGAGCAGTAGTGGCACTTCTATTTTGGAGACAATCAACAGCTTCCTAATTGAGCTAAAAGCCCACTAAATGGGAGGAAACTCAAGTGTGGTACTCTAAACACAACCAACTGCACATGACTGAAGTGATCATAGATCTTAGAGAAAACCACAAGACTGTCACATCCCTAAACTAATGTGATTTCTTATTATGTGTAAAATATGTATCTTCATATTTAGAGACAAATATCCCAGTCACCACTCATCAAAGCAGTTCATTTTGCACCAGTTGGGGACTATTATCAAGCAGTGTGGATATTCTTTAAAAAACAAAAAATGAATCTGCCATATGATCAGATTATAGCACTCCTTGGCATACACCCAAAGGACTCATCCAACTGTAAAGATATCTGCATATCCATGCTTATTGCTGCTCTTTTCAAAGTAGCTAAGAAATGGAAACAACACAAATGTCCCTCAACTTTTGAATGGACAATGAAAATGTGGTACATTTACAAAATGA
The DNA here is from genome assembly GCF_000622305.1 of Nannospalax galili. Taxonomy (NCBI): domain Eukaryota; kingdom Metazoa; phylum Chordata; class Mammalia; order Rodentia; family Spalacidae; genus Nannospalax; species Nannospalax galili. The sequence continues at coordinate 2,403,823 of NW_008355468.1, read as the reverse complement.
AATTCCACTCAGGAGTTAAAAAGATGAAATTATGAAATTTGCAGGTAAATGGATGGAACTGGAGCCTGCTATATAAGTGAAGTAACACAAACTCAGAAAAGCAAGTGATGTATGTTCTTTCTCATTTGTGGATTCTAACACCAATCCCTTATATGTGAGTATATATACTCATGTAATAGCAAGAGCCAGGAAAATGGAAAGCAATCATGGAGATAAAGAGAAAGATAAAGTCTGAAAGAGGGGCATATGAGGGAACAGATGTTACCATGTGAGAGGTGGGGAAAGTGGGAATGCTCAGCTGGAATGGGAGGAGGGAAGGACATGCAGAGAACCATGGGGGGTGAACTCAGTGAAAGGGGAATGGGGGAGTTGGGTCTTATCTGGGGGAGGGTGGAGATAATGAGGGCACTTGAGTTGGGGAGAGAGGAAGGAGTTTGGACATGCAGAGAGAGAGAGGAGAGATTAATGGGTCATGGGTGGTATGGGAAGACAGGGAAATCTGTTGACTTGGGAAGTCCCTAAGAAATACGCATAAGGTGTCTGAATATTAGTGCATGTAAATAACTGTGGGATGTATGTACAGTGCCAGAGAGGAGAGACCTCCCTTCAAGTGGTTGGTCAGAGCAGTCCTAGAGACTCCCAAAATAACAGGCTATTGTTGGAGCCCTTGGTTATCACCCAGATCCTGAAGATAAGACCCTACTGCTGAAGAAAGGATATAATTTGTACATAGGACTTGCAGCAGTGGAGTAGGAACTGACTTCAAACCCTTCTCCCTGATAACTGACTCTCATAGTTCTAGAGGATACTATACAAGGTGCTAAGGGAGAAAATCAATCAATGGTCCAAGTCAGTCCTAAAGCTCAATAGCCATAATGACTGACATAGCAAACTATCTCTAATGGTGCAGTAGTGGCAATGTTATCTTTAAGGTAATCATTAGCTTTCTAATTGGACTTAAAGTCCTCTCAATGGGTGTGAACTCATAGGTGGCACTGTAACTATAGACAAATATACATGGCTGGAGAGATCACAGATCCTAGAGAAAATCCTATCCTTGTCATATCTCTAGACAAGTGAAATTTCTTACTATGTCATAAATACAGAACCTTATATTTACAGACAACTATACAGAGTACATCACTCATCAAAGAAGCTTCTTTTTGTAACAGATGAAGGCTACTGCAGAGTTCCACAGCTGATCACACACAAAGAATACACATCAGAGAAATGTTGCCCGTTGGAGACATATCTACAGTGGAAACTATACATCTAAGGCTCACAGAATGTTGTGGAACAGGAATACTAGTGTGTCTTTCAACTGTCATCAGTAAAGTGTCCTTATACAGCATTGTGAAATGCACACAGAAGGCCCCAACTTAGAGAATAAGAGACTGCAGAGTGTGTATCCCTGCATGGGACTCCTGTATTAAACCTCACCCACCCACTATTCAAGGACCATTGCAGAAGGGTGAGGCAGAAAGATTGTATGAGTCAGGGTTGGTCCATGAACATAGAGAAATAGTCTTTCAAGCCAGTGGAGGCTTACTCATGTGAACTTGTGGCAATGTGGCATTGAGCACAAGACCTACCAATCTTAGCCTGAGAATTGCTGGAGACTGATTACTGTTGAGTGAGGGAGAGTAGGCCTTTCTTATGATCCCTGGATAGGACGAATAGACTAGTGGATGAACTTGCACCAAAGGACAACAGGGTAAAATACTTGACCAGATGCGACTTAACATGTATAGCAGAATATATGAAAGCTAGTGGGGGTGGGGTGGGGACATGGATGGAGCAGGAGCTCTTAATCTGATTAATAACTGTTGTATGAAGTGTACAAAAGCTCAATAAAAATATTTTTAAAAACTTAGGCCTTATTTTCTTAAAATTTTTTGCTTGTTTGCCTTTTTTCTTTTTCTATTTGTTTATTTTTTCTTTTCCCTTTCTTTTACCTTTTCCACATGTCCATCCCTTCCTCTGGTCTTCTTTTTCCCTCCCTTCCTGCCTCCATCCGCCTCCCTTGTTTCTTTCATCCCTTCCTTCCTTTTCTGTTCTTCCCTCTCTCTTTCCTTCCCTTCTTTCCTTTCTCTTCCCTTCCTCTCTTCCTCCCTCCTTTCCTTCTGTTTCCTTCCCTCCGACCTTTGCTGTCTCCTCCCCGAAGTCCCTTCCTTCTTTCCACAGTTCACACTTCCTTACTCCATACTTCCTTCTTCTCTCCCTTCCTCCATTCCTATTTCTGCCCTTTCTTTTCTTCCTTCACATTTAAAATTTTTCACTCTTATTCTAGAGCCCATACTCTGGTAACAGTCTGATTCACTGAGGGAAATAATTGAAAAAACAAAAACAAAAACAAACAAACAAACAAACAAAAAACCCCACCACAACAGAATAGATTTGTGCCAATATTTCTTCACATTTAAACTCTCAGCCAATTTAGTGTGGGACTGTTTATTTTTCCCCTTACTTCCATGTTGGTTTCCATATTCTGTATAGAAGTTAAGCCCTAGTTTGATCAGCAGGATGAGACACTTCATAGTTTATTGTGTCTTGAAAGGCACCAGCAAGAAAATTCTGTATTTTTAAATTTGAAAACATTTCTTCTCTGGCAAGACAATATATTGCTCACTGGCTGGAAAGAGTCCCAATGCATACAACATATTTGATAAGACCTGTAGTCAAATATAACCGTGAAAGCTGAGAATTTCAAGCTGTGCCCAGCTCACAGGGAGAGCTGTTCACTGTTTCATCCCCACACCTTCTTCTCTACTCACCATATTCCTTTCATCCCTTTACATGTTTCACAGTGCTGTATTATGACTGTTTATACATATTGTCTTTATTTGTTATGTATCTAAATTTCTTTGTTTCTAACTTGTTATTGATTTGATTTTCTCTTCATTCTTTGTTCATATTTTATAGGACTTTGGTTCTGCTTCATGTTTTTTTGAATAATTTATTGAGAATTTCATACATGCATATAAAGTGTTTTGATCAAATCCATGCTCCCTCCCTCCCCTCCAACTCCTCCCATATCCCCCCATCACTTTTTTCTTATAATTTAATATACTCTTTCTTCTTTTAATGGGTTTTGTACTATTCTAACATTCTCCCCTCTGAAGAGGTAACCCTAAAATCTTTTAAAGATTAGATAAAAGCTCCCAAACACTTAAGACATTTTTGACCTTTGGGACTGAATATGTCGCTAAGAGGCCCAAGGACATTGTGACTTTTAGCCAAGAAACTTGCTACTTTTCTTTGGGGTTTTTTACCCTAACTGCCTAGCTAATTCCTGCCTCCCATTCTTATCACACCATCCCCTGAAGAGGTTATTCAACTTACAGATGGGGAATAAACACGCAGATTGCTCTGGCTTCTTCCATGCTGAACAGGGATGCAGGGTGAGGCAATTGGGGTATCCCTTCAGTGGGTCTATCTAAAAGACTTCCAAATTGCATAACTTTTATCTGTAGGGGGAAAAGAAAGTCCTTGACTGATGAATAGGAGATGTGAAGGAGAAGTAAAGGAAAGAGTAATTAGCATTACAAGTTCTAGACACGGAACTAGAAAAAAGTCAGAACAGGGCTTCATAGTTTATAACACTGTTTCCCACTTTCTTTTAGTATATAGTTCTCATATTAATTTAATTTCTAGATTTCCTTATTATAATAATCTTGTACATGTGCATCTGTAATTTGATTTGTATCCCTTATATGGTTTGAAATTGTAGCTTACCTTTTTTTCAAATAAAATAGTTTCAGGTAGTTTCTTACAACTCATGTCATTTCTCAAATCCAAATTCTCCCATATACATATACATATGTACGGTATTTTCTCCAGAGCTATCCTATGGGAATAAGGATCATAGCTCATTCTCTATGTCATATCTCTGTCATTGTACCTCCTGTTAAATTTTACCATGTTTTAAAGCTTGACTTAGCTTGATTGCTCCATCCATCTCTCTGGTGCCCCATCTTGAAGCCCACATAAACCAGAATTTCCTTTCAAAGCTTCCTTTCACACTGGAGTTATTTGTGCCATGTCCACATTCTTTATGTGGGGTATATGAGATTTCTTTCTCACTCACTTCTTTTTAAAGACCCCATAAATGTTGTTAGCAATGCCAATTTTGGAGAGGATTCTAAAATGACTATTTAAAAGGCAAAATAATCTATTCATTAATGTTGAGTGGATATTGACTTAATATTGAGAGGGATTCAAATAGGTAAATATTTCCTATGTCATCATGAAATAGACATTTTTGGTGGAAGCCTGATCTAGAAGCATATAAAAGAGAAAGAAAACCTGAATAAGTAATTTAATGCCCATTCCATAATACATATCCTCGTTATTAGACAAATAACATATTCTGCTGTTTAGATATTCTGAGTACTAGATAATACATAACAGATAGTAGGCAAGCTACCTAGTTGCAGCCTTCCATTAAATAATCCTGCATTTGAAGTAATAAACAGCACATCTTAGGCCTTCTTAATATATCTAAATAATATGTTTTACTGCAATGATGCTATAAATGCCCATGATAATATGAATATGTTCTCAACACAGGTAGAAATTATTACAAACACAAGGATAAGATAGTATTACGTATATTATCATCCTAAATGCTCAACAAGGCTGGTCACATCATTTTTGTGATTAATTATATACTTAAATTTAACAATGGATAACTATCCATTTAACACCTACTCTACATGTATGCAGAATAAGCGATAAAAATAAAGACATAAACCAAACTAAAATACTTACTAGTTGAAAATGCTTTTAAGCAGACAGTACCATCTTTCCAGAAAACAATAGGTGAAAATTACAGTTGGTGTTATAGTTTGGAGACAAATAGTGTGGGTAAAGCATATTATTTCAACAGTATATCCATACAGGAGTTTTTGAACAAAACAAAATATAAAACACACACACACCTTGATTTTAAAAGACTTTCGGCTATGACACGTACATAAATAATAATTCTGAATATGAAAACTTACTGTTTCTTAACACATTTTTTTTCAGGTAGGTGAGACTTTTATTTGAAAGCAAAACACCCTATTTGAGGATTCATATGTAATCTGCAAAAGTTTTTTAAAAACAAGGAAAGAAAAATCAGAACTCAAAAGGCCTGGGGCACGGTGAAGGAGGGTGGTAGGTCCTGGATAGGTGGGGTCAGGCCACATAGGGGAAGCAAAACAGCACCCCTTCATGAGGATCCAAACTCAGGCTATCCAGCTCCAGGGAGGTGCCCTCCTTATGACCTGGGTGAGTACTGCGTACTAGTTTAGCACTGGCTGGCAGGCTGGTACACTTTTTTTTAAATTGTTTATTTTTTTAATGATTTATTGAGAATTTCATGCAGACATATAAGCATATAAGGTGTTTTGAGCAAATCCATGCTCACTCCCTCTCCTCCAATTCCTCCCATCACTTTTTTCTGATAATTTCATGGACTCTTTCTTCTTTTTTGAGGGGCGTTTTGCTCCTCTAACATTCCTCCATCTAAAGAGGAGACCCTAAAATCTTTTAGAGATTATATAAGAGCACCCAACTACTTTTAAAATTTTTGGACTTTGGAACAGAGATGTGCTAAGTGGCCTAAGAACATTTTGACTTTTATTCAAGAAACTGGCTACTTTTCTTTGGGGTCTTTTTACCCTAACTGCCTAGCCAATTCCTATCCACTACTCTTATAACACCATCCTCTGAAGCGGTTACCCAGTTTGCAGATAGGGAATCCCTACTCAGACTGCTCTGGCTCCTTCCATGCTGTACAGGGATGCAGGGTGAGGCAATTGGGGTACCTTTTCAGGGGGTCTATCAAAAAGCCTCCCAAATTGTATAACTCTTATCTGTAGGGGGGAAAGAAAGTCCTTGACTGGTGAATAGGAGGTGTGAAGGAGAAGTAAAGTCAAGAATAATTAGCATTTCAAGTTCTAGACAGGAAATGAGAAAAAGGTCAGAAAAGAGCAAATTTAAATGTCTAAATGTGGCTCATATATACGATGGAGTTTTACTCAGCAGTAAAGAAAGATGAAATCATGAAATTTGCAGGTAAATGGATGGAACTAGAAACTGTTATACTAAGTGAAGTAACACAATCTAAGAAAAAAATCGACATATGTTCTCCGTTATATGTGGATACTATCACTAAATCCTTATACGTGAATATGTATCCAGATATAACTGTAGGAACCAAAATAATGAACAGGAACCAGGAAGGTAAAGGCAAAGAATGAACCTGAGAATGAACAGTAGGAGGCAAGTGTTACTAAGGGAGAAATGGATAAAAATGAGAGTATTTAAATGGGTGGGGGGAAGGGCAGGTTATACAAGGAACCTTGGAGATAAAGAAAAAGAAAA
>NW_008355468.1:2351235-2396496 GCF_000622305.1 Nannospalax galili | reverse complement strand
GGGGGAATGGATGGGGGTGCTGACAGCACAGTGGACAGTGACAGGGATAGCAGAGTGTGGAGGCTCTAGTGGGAGAGGAAGGCTGTCTACCTGACGAGTTTGTATTCATGCTCAGATGCCGAGGAGCTCAGAAGGTGGGTGACTGTAACCAGTGATAGTCATGTATATAGAGATTAGAAATGCATGTGAAAACGTCTCAATGTCAATAGGCTTGGAATGAATTTTTCTGTATGAAATTGTGTGTTTTGACAACGAAGTGGAGATCTTTTTTAAACGTTGGAACCTCATTTAATTTTATGTCTTATAGAGTTTATAATGAGTAAAAGATTATATAAGGGTAATAATTCATCTGTAAACCTAGAAATGTACAGCCAGTTTTGAAAGAGATGTACCCTAGCTCAGAAAAATGTTATTGAATAGGTTAATGCTGTTGTAATGAAATGCTTCTTCTAATTAAAAGAAAAAAAAATGTTTATATGAGAGTCTGTTGAAATTTCTTGATGAGAGCTTCCAAAACCATCCCACTATTGGGTTCCTCTTCATTTTTCTTTTGTCTGCCAGGGTGGGACTTGAGAGTGATGGATTCAGGATTTGCTTTCAGGCATTTTGAAAACTGTTGGAGTGGTTAGAATTAATGTCAGTTCCCTCTCAAATGCCTATAGTTAGGGGGAGAAAAAAATTTGATCATCATTTTAGAACAATAGCGGATTGTCTCCCTTAGTTACAGGTGGGCACTACAGTATTGCAGACCAAGATTTGAAGTCTTACATCAAGCAGCACTTTTGGATGCAGAACAAAATCATCAAAGAGCAATAACTATCTAAATAACTTTTTATATGGACTCAACCCTAACGTCTGCAAAGTGTAATCCCTTGAACTCTTAAAGAAATATACTGATCAATTTATTCTTTGGTTATATTTTCCTTCTGGGTGTTTAAGACCTTATGTTGGCCCAAATAAATCAATTTATATTTACACTTAAGGTCATTTGAGGATCTGTTCCTCTGGGGTCACATGGGCTTGGGAGGAGCTGCTGGCTCCTTTCTTTTACCAGTTCTATCTATGTGAGGAAAAGTCAAAGGGCCTGCTCAACCAGGTCTACCTTCACTTGGAAGCATGGAAGAAATGTTTCCTCTGAGTTGACCCACCTCTTTGTAGACCGGACACTAGTTCAAGTGCATCTGGTGGAGTCTCCATGACCTTCCTGAACAAGAGGACAGGTGACTCACCACAGTTACAGGACATTTTGAGAAATGTTCCACAGTACTCTGGAATTTAGTTGACCTCAGAGGGCAAGGGGCAAAACCTGTCCTTTATGTCCCTCTGACTAAATTAGTATAGGCCTCAAAGTATGGCTGCTAAACATCCAAGAAGGTTAGTTCAACCAGTCTGGTACTTTCATTTAGCAAGTGCTATTTAGATAAAGCTTGGGTAAAGAAACCAAGTGTTCTCAGATAAAGCTTGACTAGATATATATTTTGTTCCTTAAACTAGTTGACTAAACTATGACCTTAGAAATTTTAAAATTATGTGTATATTATTTTTGTCTCATCCTTTATATATCATAACAAACCTACACAGGCCTTGATCACTTGCTTAGGCTGTCTCATTTTTTTCTGCATATTTTGGAAAATATTTCCATTCCCATATCCTTTTAACATCTTTTACATTCTCATTTTCTTTTTAAATAATTATTAGACATAAAAATATTAACAAATAAATTTTCCATATGTTGTGAGAATTCTTTTCCTCCTGATACAAAGCAATGCTTATTCCCTTTTAAGGTTTGCTAACACTTATTTTCAGATGTCAATATATTTAGCATGGTATGTTAGATCAGAAACAGAGGTGAGCAAGAAAATGGCCACTTAAGGCTTAAAAATAGCCTGTGATAAATGTTAATTAAGCTCCAGACCTGCTACCTTCTTAATTCTCCACAATCCCAGAGCCCTAACCAGTTAATCAGCCTTGCAAAAGAAGGTCTAGTTTGAAGATGCATGGTTTTTCTAAGGTTTCTTTTTTGCTGTAACTGCCTACTTACTGTTGCCACCCATCTATTTGGAAAGTGTCTTGATTTATTATTTTCTTTTGTTTTGTTTCTACAAAATCTTCATACCTGTCTAAAATAGTATGTATATGTTCAGATAAAAACATAAGATGTGTTAGGTTCTTGCAATCTTACACCATAGCATTGCTGGACTTCAGGAAGCAAAATAATTGCCTCAGTTTGGGGATATCATCAGTGTGATGTGTGAGTACTGAGAGATAACCCTACCTCAAGAAACATTGCATTTCTGGCTTAGATAGAATATAAGCTATTCAACATTATTCAAAATGTAAATTTTCTGTCCCTGATAACTGGGGCTCAGTATCAGTATTTAGCTAAGCTTTGTATCCTGTATTTTCTGAGATTTCAGTGCCTATTACAGCACTAGAATCTACTGCTGAAGATGCAGCTCAGTGGCAGGCAGTTGGTTAAGCATGTAGACGACTTTAGTCAATCCTCAGCACCATAAATAAAAATAAAAATGTACTGTATTACTTCTTAAAACTCTATTTTAACTCATCACAATTCTTTCTTTTATATGTCACATTATGTTACGTTAGATACAGAGGACAAAAGAAAGAAGTAAGATCTGGATCATGATGGCTGATAGTTTTGATATGATCCAGGAATTTCTTTCTTATTGACTTTACCAGCTTATTATTCCTCTCTCCTGAAGATTACTGTCTTGTCTTTAAGTGAGCATTGTCTAAATCAGATTCAAGGAATGAGTCTTCCTAGCAAGCGGGAATAAATAATATATGCCCCCTGCATGCACAAAATATGATGCTTGATCAACAGGGAGAACTATGAAGGATGGTTCCCAGAAAATATCCTGCACCTTGAGCTGAAATTTGTGCAATCCTGACCAACCGATTAACACTTCAATGACAGTGGAGAGTTTGTAAGGTTGCAGATCCAGAGCCTATTCAGAAATTCACCTCTGGACATCTTTAGCATCCTAAATAGGCAATCCTTGACCACCTCTGTTTCTGAATTAACATCTTGTGACTAATAGAATGTATTAAGTTAACAAAAGGAACAGTTTTCACTAATCAAAAGGCTAAGAATGCATTCAGATAGCATCCAAGGCTTATAGCTGAGGTGTTTGCCTTTTGCTGTATCTGCCTACTTACTGTTGCCACCAATATTTTTGAAAAAGTGTCTTGATTTATGATTTTTCTTTATTCAGTTTCTATAAAAACTTCACGAAACTGTTAACACACTGGAAAATGAAATTTGTGGTAACCTGAATCTGTGTTCCTAGACCATGGTCACTCATATTTGGCTGCAGAATAAACTACCTGTTATTGAAACAGGGAGAAGGAAGGTCCCCTAGAGGGTTCTTAGTCTCATTCATAAAAGAATTCAAGAGTGGACCCAAATGGAAGCTTTTACAATTTTATTGGAATCTTAAAGAAAAATCCTCAGGACAGACAAGCTGGTAATCCTGGCAGCTGCCTTGAGGTGGTGAATAGTGGGAAGAAGGAAAGAAAATCATGAAGCCATGCAGGTTTAGAGCCTGCAAAGAGTTCAGACACGTGGCTGACTCGCAGCCACATGGCTGGGAGAAGGAAGCTTTAGCGAAAAAGTGAAGAACTACAAGATGCTAGGGGCAGCCCAAAGCCTTAAAGAAAGAATGTTTAGTAAGAAAGGCATTAAGAAGAAAAGGAGAAATTATGCTTTCCTGAAAACTTCAGGAAAGCAGACAGACTTTCAGAGACCTATATGGCTGTGGCTGGTCTCAAGTTCTGTGGGGATTTGAGCTAGTTCCAGACAGGAAATATTCACTACCTTATCAACACAGCAGGTATTCTGCCCATCTATTTAGCATAACTTAAGGTGAACCTGCCTTCCTGGGAGTGGTTGTATCACCAGGTAATTGACCAGTGAGAATGGAGAAGTGGATCCTCCAACAGATAGATTAGACTTATTTTAGTCTGGACTAGTTCAATTTATGGAGCTTATTGATACTCTAACATTATTTCCTTTAAAAAACAATTCTGGGGGCTGGAGAGATGGCTCAGCAGTTAAGAACACTGGTTGTTCTTAGAGAAGACTGGGTTTGAATACCAGCACCCACCTGGCAGGTAACAACTGTCCATAACTCCAGTTCAGGGGATCCAACGGCCTCTTTTAGGCATTGCAGGACATGGATACACTTACCTACATGCAGGCAATACACATACACGTAAAAGGAAAAAAAAAAAAATTAGACAAAAAAAGAGCACTGGCTGCTTTTAAGAAAACAAAACAATTCTTTATAAAGAGATTTAGAAGATTAACAGGTCATAGCTCATATGGTAACAAAGACATCTCTTTATAAGATCTTGCTATTTCCCATAAATATTCTGTTAATAGTGTTCCTTCTTGTGTTCACACTCTTCCTGCTCTAAATGAGACAGCTAAATTCCCAAAGATGACTAAGATGCTTATTGAAGACAAGTACATCTTTATAGAGTCATACATTTTTGAAAGAGTGCTACTTCTGAGCACTACTTCATGTGCTTGTGAACATGATAGAGTATACTTGTACGGAAACTTCTGGCAATCAAGAGACCAGTATCCAAGTCAGGTGAAATAGAGGAAGTTTATTCACACTGGCAGGCTGACACCTGCATCATTCCATAATGGTGCAAGCCTCTAGCTCAAGTTTGCAGGGAAATTTATAGTTGTGAAAGAAAAGTTCCCAAAAAGAATTCTTGCATCTTGGACTGAACTTCCTGCAAAGCTGACCAGCTGATTCTCACTCCAGAGACTGTGGAGAGTTTGGAATGTTGCAGGTCCAGAGTCTAATTATCATTTTTCTTGGCCATCTTACCCACCTAAATAGCTGCTCCTTACCTACCTGTCTTTCTGATCTGACATCCTGTGACTAACAGATAAAAATCTTTTAAACTGTATTAACAGCAGACCACCAGGTCTCACCAATCCAAAAGCTAAGAACGGCATCAGATAATATCTGAGACCTATAGTAAAACGCCCCCTGCTTTCCTGTCAATGTATCCTCCAAAGTATTTAAAAGTGTCTTGATTTATGACTTTTCTTTGTTCTATTACTATAAAAATGTAAGGCAACTATTACCAAGCTGGAACATGGATTTTAGGATAACTAGAATCTGTGTTCTTGGGCCATGGTCACTCATATATGGCTCCAGAATAAACTATCTCTATTCCTTTTGAAGTGAGATTTATTCTTTTGCATCAACAGTTTATAGCACTCAACAATGTGGGGCCCCAAGAATTATCCACCTTTCATCAGAGGAGTCACCTGGATGGAGCAGGTACCAGCATGGATCCATTGAGTCTGGCCATCTGATGGGGTCTCCTCAGATGGATAGTGGTGATTTCTTTCTGGGGCTCTCAGACCTCCCTTGGTTTAGTCGGTGGTCCATTTTTTTATTCTGAGTAGATTGTTTAAAGATCCTATTTACTAGATGCCTTTATTATTTTTGGTTTGCTTTTGAAATGTTTGTTTTAAGTATTTATTTTGTTTGCTTTGAAAGCATTTCGATTTTAACATTCGGTTTGGTTTTTTGTTGCTTTTAGGCAAATTTCTTAAAGCATGTTTGATTCTGACCATTTGTTAAAATTTCTAGCAGTAGTCTTTTTTCTTTTTCTTTTTTCTTTTTTCTGTCTGAACACTCCTCCCATATCTAATCTAATAAATGAAGAAATGTTTTGAGAAAAACAGGCATTTTGTATTCCAGCTGATTTTAGGGTTGATTAGTATGTTCCTTTAACTTATAAATGTAGGAAAACGTAAAAATCCAACTTAGGGTAGTCTGCTCATTTTAAGGTACTTATTTGTTTAGATATTTGTTTGTTTGCTTGTGTGCTTTTAAAGTGTTTGCTTTAAAGTATCCACTTTTATTTGCTTCAGAAGGAATTTGCTTCTGATTGCTTGGCTTGTTTTAATATTGGTTATTGGTGGCTACTAGAACTTTGAAGGCATTTGGTTTTTATTTCTTGTCTGTTGCGGTTTTATTTGTTTTGATGTTTTTATTTAGTTCGCCTTTGTCCAGACACTCCTCCAAAACCTAAATTTGTATTTTTGTTTTTTCTTGTGATTTTTTTCTGGCTTTTTGCAGCCTTGAAACCTTTAGCTTAGGTATTATGGGTGCCTGATCATAAGGGCACCGAAGACAAGAACTGTTCCTTCTACTCTTACAGAGTCAAGGTGTCAGGGGGATCTACCCAGGACGAGTAAAGGCCTCATAAAGGAACCCATAAACATACCCCATTCCTGGGTCAGAAGGAACTTTATTAACTCGCTGGGGAAGACACACATAAGGGTTGGTCTTGAGGACCTTCATGTTCCCGACAGCATGCAGGAAACCCAGAGACCCAGTGGGAGAAGACAGTCTCAGTGTGAAAGCTGAGAAAGTCCATCCCAAAAAGCAGCATATAAACAAGATCCTAACCACATACTCCCCAGCTAGCATGGAAAGGCTGCAATTTTTCTGAAGAAAAGAACTAAATTAGTTAATAAAGTGGAAAACAAGTTTTTCAAAAAGAAGGAACTGTTTGAAAATAAACTGACACCTGACACTGTAGCTGGCTTTATGTATCATAATTATGAGCTTTCATCTTGCATGTATTTGGAAAAGTGAGGTGATCTAACCAAAGATAACTTGGCCACTCAGTGGGAAATATTTAATGTTCCAAAATTGGGATTTTTTTTTTTTTTTTGCTTGCTTAACTAAAAGTCCTAGGCAATATTTGAAACCATCACATTGGCAGTCTGTTTTAATTAAAGGTAAGATGATAGGAATATAAAATTGGCTAATTTACAAAAATAAGAGATCTAAGAAAAATAATGTGAATTAAAAATATTAAAATTAAAATTAATTTAAAATTTTTAGAGATTGAATCAGAACTATAGGTAAACTCTAAGACTAGTCTTATCTCATTTTGCCCTGACCTTACCCTCTGTTCTTTATCTCCTAGCACAAAGCTCTACATGCAAATAGATTATGGCCTGCTTTAACAAAGACCACGTTTCTTCGAGGAAGCCTGGACATATTTCATTTTCTCTTCCTTTGAGCAACTTGTTTGTCCTTAACTCTTATGCCTAAGCCTACATTTAATAGTCTTTTATTGTACTAGCTATTCTTAAAATTCCCCTCAGCAATTAAAGCCAGGAATGCTAGTTTGGCTTAAACAGAGTTCTTTATGGCTTAGAACTCCTCAGGTTCCTAATGATGACCATGTGACAGCTATGTCTCAGTCAGTCTGGAAGTCTGGCACTCATGGTGAGATCCATCTTGAAATACTGTTGGTGAGAAGACTTAAGCCAGTCTTTTGCCTCCAAGAGAACAGCCTGAGATAACTACAAGATGTTATTCTTAACCTAAAGTCTTAATGCTTCTTTTAGTGTCAGTGCTATAGCCTCTGATTTATGTTATGCTAACAACTTAGACAAAGGGAACTGTACTGGTTTCACATATCAAGGCATTCCCCTGTAAGGGACATTAAATATTAGCCTTCTCTTTCAAAACCTGCAAAACTTATGACAAAAATTTTGATCTTTCAATCTCACCACACCTCACACCACACCTGAAGCATTCCTGAACCTGATGGCCTGGGGCAACTGAGTTCTTTAGAATTTCTCGATTTGGGCAAAGTGTTTTAAACCAGATCTGGATCTGACTGACCATGCAATGCAAAAATGAAAATCTGCTTTCTATAGCTTTCTCCATAGTGTTCTTTGTGAGGTATTGATAGGGTTCTTAGATAATGAGTTTTATTTATTACATTCTTCAGTTACTTAGCCTTAAAAAGAGAAAGAGATATTACCTTAAATCTACACTACAAACTTCACCATTTCTTTTTGGCCCCAAGTCATTTTTCTTTTTTAACATATTAAAGAACTAGAGACATAAGCTTTCTGCCTTCTCTCACTCATTGGTGGACCTAGGTTTCACACAATTGCATTATGTGTATAATAGTTGTATTCATGTTTTATTTGTGTTGACAATTTTTTTAAAAAACTATGGCCACTTTGGGGTTTTTTCGCCTTCCTCTTTATTTTTATTATTTAGCATGCAAAATCAAAATATACATGGTGTGCATATTTATAAATGTATTTTGCTAATGTTGTATTTAAAAACCTGATAAATAATACTATGTTATAAACTTGAGTACTCTAAACATCTACAAAAAAACTATTAATATCTTTGGGTCTATTAAGTGTTCCACAAAATCTTTAAATGCTAATTGTCTATACTAAATGGCATTCATTACAATTATAAGATAAATATTTCAGTAAGCTATAAAATCTAATGTTATATACATAGATTTTAATTAGGATTTCCTTCCCCAACAGGTTCTAAATGTATAGCTATTAATAATTTCAATTGCATAATAGTCAGTGGTAGCAATCATTTTTCTTTCAAAACTATTTCTTAATATGAAACTACTAAATGTAAGAGTTTATTAAAGCTAGGTTACATGTAAAACAAATGGATATATGTATACGTATATGTTTTCTAAACATCTTTTTTAAAGTTTCCCTTTCATAATAAATGTTATAGAAGATACATTCTCAGCAAAAATTAATTACAAGATCTTTTTAGGTAAAAATCTTTTATATATGACTGCAAGTGAATGTACTGTTTATGAGTTTATGTTTAAATATATATATTTTCCTTGGTATCAAATTGGCTTATAAATAAGCACTCATGTAAACTGATGTTGTTAAATTAGCCCAACTTCTTTTGACTCACAATAAAACTAAAATTTTAGGGGAACAGGTTCCAAATCCAACAGACATAAGTTAGCATGGCCACACGTCCAGTATGCCGTTTGAAGATGTTAAATCAATGTGACCATTTTAGCAAAGCAAGTAAAAGTGATTAATGGTTTTAGATATTTTAAATCTAGATTTTAACATGAGTTTTTAGGTTTAAATGTTTAAGACAAACTATACTAAAGTCTGATCAAGATCTTATCTCCTTGATCCTTGTCTCAATTCGGGTTCTATAGAATGCTCTCCTAATATGCTAAAATTTTATTCCAAGGATTATGAAAAAATCACATCTCTGCTTTAGATGTATTTTGCATGTATCTTATATACTTATAAATATAAACATTTTAGGACTTTTGGATAACTATGGCTTCTATAAAGTCAACCAACAAGTTTGACAAGGTACATATCTTTGACAAGTGTATATAAAACTGTTCTGAACATTTATAAAGAAAATTGATTATTTAAAAATATCTGCTTCAAGGTTTACATCTTAAATTGAAGACTTCTTAAAGTTTATAACTAATCTTAGTGTACTACATTATAGTAATATATTTGAGATAATTGTTACACTCTGCTTTAAATTTAAAATATAGTATAGTTAAATACTTGTTAAATGACTAATATAATTATCATAATTGTAAACAGATGGCAATAATTAATAAGTAAAGTCAAAAGCCAAAATTTTATCATCTGGATGCCTCAAACCCTAATGAGAAGTAAAATTTTAACAAAAATTAATTTCAAAAGTGCCTGTTACCATGACTTACCTTTAACAAATAATTAGTTGAAATGGGTGAAGAAAAAAAAATAGTAATAAGACTTTTAATATTTTTTACCTGTCTTTATTACTGTTAGATATTTAAGAAGCAATATGTATGTTTTCTATGTTTTGGATATAGCCTTGTGAATTTTCATTTAAATTATCTTATTTAAATGTTTTCTAAAATTATGTGTATATAAAAACAACAATTAAGGTAAAGAAAATAGAAATCAAAAAGTTATAAATATGAGAGTTTTGTTGTCGTTTGATAAAGCACACATGTGCACGTGTGCAAACACACACACACACACACACACACACACACACACACACACATAGAAATTTGGATTTGTATGGCAAAATATAGTCCCAAATGGAATGGATAAAAATAACAACAACAACAACAACAAAAAGTTTTCTTAAATGTTAATTTGCTTAGAAAAACACAGACTTTTACATATGATTAATAAAAATTCAAAATTAGTTGCAGAATACTCCTTAAAGAATAAAGGAATTCAGAGGATTTCATCAACTGAAAAAAGAACCATCACATCAAACACTCCATTCAGTTGGAGAGTAAAGACTGTATCCAGATACTTCTAACCTACTCCTGTACTACAAAATTCAAGGTGATGAACTTTAAGAGTCTCATGTATGAACTTTACCTAAAGGACTCATTAATGAGGACTTCAGAGATGCTGGGTGGGACTCATCTTCAATTAATCGATGGTCAAGTACCCCCAAGTAACTGAGCATTTCTCTCACATTTTTTTGTTCCTTAGACTCTTTTATACTTAGCTGTTTTTAATGGTTTCTAATATCTAATAATTCACTTAGTATATTCCTAAATGCTAAAACAATGCTAATTTTGGTTTAAATTAAGTCATGAATGCTTACCCAGAACTCCTACCTTACTCAACTAGTTTTAATGTTTAAAAGATTTAAATATATATATAGACCTTTTCCTAATTATTCAGTATAATTTGGTCAAAAAAGCCCAGTTTTCAAATTCAGAGTCAGGTGAAGTAGAGGGAGTTCATTCACACTGGCAGGCTGACCCCTGGGTCATTCCATAATGGTGCCAGCCTCAAGCTCAAGTTTGTAGGGAAATTTATAGTCAACTTTAATCAAGCAAATACAAAAATCACAAGACTGTTTCAGTTCAGGGAAGCTCTTGGACTCTTTGACTTTTGTTTTATCAGTTCCAGCTATGCAAGGATAAATCCGAAGTTCTTGCTGTACAATTGCTTCAAAGTTCTAAAAGCTGAAAACAAAAACAAAAACAAAAAAACATCCAAACTGAACATTGAAACCAAGATAATTTCAAAGCGAGTAGGCAAAAGAGATACCTTAAAACAAATACACTGAAAGAAAACCAAAACCAAAATGTATCTAACAAGTAGGATCCTTAACCAACCAGTTCAGATGCTGTTTTGTATAAACAATTAGCATTTAAGCATTTTATGACACAATTAATGGACCTAGAGACACTGTTTAATAAATATAAAGATTTTTAGGGTACCCAGGTTTATAAGTCCTTTGAAGGCATCATCACAATATCCAGATTTATAAATCTGAACGTGTGTATTTTAAATGAACAAGCCCAAATTAAAATAGTACCAATAATTTTGTGCATAATAAAAAGAAAAAAGAAAAACTGGTGATCAGTTTGTTTTAAATATTATTTTGATTGAGGTATATGAAAACAATTATCACACACATGTGATAGAATTACATGAGATCTCAAGACATGAGAAAACTTAAAGATATATGTAATTACATGAAAACTAGGTAAAACCAAAACATGATAATCAAGAAGTTTGATTAGGATGATCTTTTGCAAGTCAGCACTCATCTTTTAAATCTGCATGGATGAACACCTCCTCCATGACCACGTTGCAGCTGTGGAGTGGTTATCCTTCTTCTTCTGGTAATTATGTGACTTGATTTGGTTTCAAGTAGCCTCCATCTGGACTCAGGGATCTCCTCTAGCATGACCAGGTGTTGAGTCACTCAACTTTCTAGAAAGATCTCAATTTGGAGAGTTTCACCTTAATGTCATAGTCTCCTGCATAACTTAGTAGAAAAGTTGTCCAACACTGTTGTGGAAAATCTTGTGACTGATTTTGCCTTTTGCCTTACATACCTATCATGTAGGAATGCAGTGCTTCCTGTTTCTTATCAGAGAGAAAAACCTATCATGCTGGATGCAGTGCTTCCTGTTTCTTATCAGAAAGAAAACTATGTAAGTCACATGGTTTCCAGGAATCTGAAACTTAGAGAAACTGAAACTTATTTTGCTAATAGGGCATCTGGCCCACTAGATTGTAATAGGATACTAGTCTGTCATGCTAATAAGGGATCCCATATGCTGTGTTATGGTTGGACTATTACCCCTACATAAGCCCGTACTTTCCTGCAATAAAGCAGATCTGTGTCACTGAACCTGGTCTCCTGTGTCTGAATGTGGCAACACTGGCGCAGACTCCTCACCAGCCCTGGGGTCTGGACAGGATGACTGATTGGAGGAATTGAGAGAGGAGGAGAGTGACCATAGCCAGAGGAGAGCAGCCACAGCTGGCAACCACACAACACTGTCTGGAAAATAGTCCAGGTATGACACTTGGACTGGGAGAAACCCATGTGAAAACTCTTATGTGTAGGATATCTACAGTGTGTCCATAGGAGGAGATAGAGAGTGCTAGTCACTCTCACATTCAGGTGCCTGCCTGGGAGGCTTCTCGTGACAACTTAAGGGCCACAGGATAAACCTGTGCTTGGTTACCCCTACTATGGGAGGTGTATACCCGTTTAGGTGAAATAACTTCAGTGGAACTGCAGTTGGAACTTTCTCAGATTCTGTAGAAACACAGCCATGGAACCATCACTTTCATTCTCATACATCATTCAAAATTTAAGACAGTTGGTACTTTGTTATTCCCATTAAACTTCTAGTTATTCCCATTGAATTCCTGTTTTACCTAAACAAGACACATATCACCTCATATCCCCTTGAGGTTTAATTGTGGTCCCTTTTCCTAGAGGTCAGTGCAGAAGCCTGCCAAGGCTTTGGATGCAACTTCCTTAGTATGGAGGTCAGTGCCTTCTTAGAATTCTGTTGCATGTTTGCATGCAATCTCTTGTGGGGAAAAAGCCTATGCCATCTCCTATCTGGTTAACCCCGGGGGGCTGGCCTGGATGTCCACTATGGTTCTACATTTCCCTTCACCTGGTGAGAGCTCTGGTCCAGACCTCCAAGTCCTCTTTGACATCCTGAGTCCAGAAACCCTTCAGGGGTGCTTATGTCTCCATTTCAAAGGCCCCAGATGGTCTGCAGGATCCAAGAGTAGATCCCTTATGACCAACAGGGGTATGGCCTGATATCACTGGGGATCTCCAGAAACATTATAGAAACTTCTGGGAATCAAGAGACCAGTAGTGAAATCAGGTGAAGGAAAGGAAGTCTATTTACACTGGTGGGTTGAACCCCAGATCATTCCATAACAGCGCCAGTGTCCAGTTCAAGATTGTAGTAAAATTTATAGTCAACTTCAAGGAGGCAGGTAGGGGTTACAGAAGTATATACATGGTAGTTACACATGAGCACATGGTTACAAAAGTTTGCAAGAATGTAGCAGTTTTGAAAACCAAGATTTCAATGGTGGCATGTGATAGTTATGCCTATAACAAATCAGAAGGATAAGGGTAGATTTCTATTTACTTTCCTCATTCTCGTATAGCACCTTGGGACTGTCCACAGTTTAAGGTACTTAGGACCAGCTCAGTTTTAGTAAATTTTTATTGCCATCACACACTAAACAACAACCTAAATGATGTATCAATCATTCAAAGTGACTGTTTGGCTCAATAAAGTGTGACAGTGGTAAATGCAAGGTATTGGAAGCCATAACCAACTTGACACAGCACACTCTTACAGTTAAATTCATTTTATAAGTAGAACACAAAATAATGTAAAATATACAGAACAAACAACATGCCATTAAAGTAGTTACATACAACCATTATCAAATGCTATGTATTGCACGTAATTGTGCATGCTAGAATTTTACATAAATAGCAAATTTGTAGGCTCATTTCTGTCAGTGTCACCACAAACATCTAAATAATGCACACTGTGGTCACATTGCAGTGGCTACCATTTCATTAGATGTTAAAATTTTTTGCTTCCTCATAATGTCATGGGACCTTACTCAAGCATACTGTGAGCTTTTCCTTGACCAGAATAGCTTTATGCAGACATGATTATTTTCTATTGGAAAAACTCATAGACAATCTAGAAGGGATTTAAAGAAGAGATTTATTTTTGTGATTTTGGTTGGTATCTAAAAGGGACTCAGCTGAGAGGTACATCCAGGAAACAAACATTTTGCTATAATCATGTTTCTTTCTTCCATATAATGAGTAGGACACTTACCAGGGTCGGACGTTATTCTTAGTTCCTCTTTCTATAGCCAGCTATTTTCCCAGAGCTCTCCTGGCCTAAAGTAAATACTACACAGTTTATTTGATATACAAAAGTGCTACAACTTTTTGGACAGTTGGTGACATTTTCATATTGTTTCTGACTTTTCACTATCCTGTATAATGTGGAAATGAATATCTCTATTTATAAGTTTTTTGTTTACACTGTTTTATTCATTTGGGATCATAGCCCAGAATGGCATTATCTTTTCAAGTAAAATATATTTATTGGTTTAGATATTTCAAGGACAGCCTAGACCCATGAGACATGTGTAGAACAAACAAAACAAAACAAATTGGACAGAATAAAAGGGATTGCAGAGAGAAATTTCTAATCCCAGATATTATAACTAAATCATTTGAAAGCCCTATTACCATATTATATGATCTGGTACATGTCATAAAATAGTTGATGACCCAAAATAAAACTATTCTTTCTAAGGATAGTCAGTATTCATTAATAGTTACCATAAAAGAAAAATTCTAATAATAAGAAAAACATGGAATGTTAATTGTGATGCTATTTGTTAACTAAAAAGAACAAGCAGTTCAAATTGAGGCCAGAGGACCAGGCAATCAGGTCAGCGAAATAGATTTAGAGATTATCACTGCTAAGAGCAATTCTTTTTAAAAATATTTTATTAATTGTTTTTAATTTATGTACATGAGTGCATTGCCTGCATTATGTAAGTACACCCATGTTGTGCAAAGCCTGATGAGATCAGAAGAGGGTGTCAGATCCCCTGGAACTAGAGTTACAGTCAGATGTTAGTTGCCATGTGGGTGCTGGGAACCAAACTCAGGACCTCTGTAAGAGTACTCAGTGCTCTTAACCACTGAGTCATCTCTCCAGCTCATTAATAGTAATTCTTTAGGTAAATTTATTGTTTATTTATACATTTGTTATTTTTTATGTGTATGAGTGCTTTGCCTGAATGTATACAAGTGCATCCATTTTGAGGTCATAATAGAGCATCAGATCCCCTAGAACTGGAGTTATAGATGGATGCTTTCTGCTATGTATGTGCTGGGAAAAGAACCAAGATCCTCTTCAAGAGCAGCCAGTGCACATGACTGCCAGCCTCATTAAGAGTGACTCTTTATGGCAATGAGAAAGTGGAGAAATTGAATGCAATTCAGGTGGAAAAATAATATTCATACTACAGTAGAACATGGCACAGAGGTTGGCATGGGCTAACTTGGCACATATGCTATACAAATGTGAAACATCACCAAACTTGGTGTACAAGTAGAAAGGTCAAATTAAATAACAAAATTAATTTTAATTAATTAAATTAATTTAGTGAGCTAGTTGGTATGCAACAACTAGAATAGTTCAGTTTTGTGAAGGGACATAACTTGCAGTAAATAATAAGAGGAGAGTTCTGTGATTATCTGGAAAGTCACATATTTGAATCTTACAACCTGAAGTATCTGGAGCTCTGAATGCATAGCCCATTTGTAGTTATGAGTAAAATTTTATCTGATGGCAGGAAGATAACTCCCAAAGACAGAAGAACATCAGGCTGCAATTTAGGTCCTGAGTAGTACAGTCTATGCATGTGGCTTAGTTGTTGTACTTCCCTGCCAATTTCCATGTCCATCTCTTAAGAGTCATAACCTGAAAAAAGACTAGGAAATTTAGTAAAGGCAGAGCCTGTGAGGACTCCCTCGGCACCTGGCTGTATGTTGCTCACTCAGAAGGAGATTCTAGTTGGGTTTTTTTAAAAAAATATTTTTATTTATTATTATTATTATTAGGTGCATGTGGCATCCAATCCCCTCCTCCCACAGTCCTTGCAACAACCTAAGGAAAAAAATTCTCCAAAGCCTATTTTGAAGAATCTTAACAAGTTTATTGGACTTGCTAACTGAGCTTGGGATGCTGGTTTACTTACAGAGGAGTGGGTGCCACCAGTATTCATGGCTGTGTTCGAAAGTCCACATCCAGACATAAATCCTATGGTTCCAACAACCTCACAAAATGTTGAGAGACCGGCATCATGGTTTTCCCAGTTTTATACCCTTAGCCCCTCCCCTGCAAATGGCTATGGTCAACCAATTGGCTGGAAGAGGGAAGGGGAGTGGTTGGGAATGGGACCAAAATGGATAACTTTGGGAGGCCTTGGAAGGTCCAGAGGGATGACAAAGGGGATTGCTGAAGGTGTTCTAACTAGGCAAGAGTTGGAATTCATGCAGTTGCTAGACCTTCTACAGTCCATCAGATCTGGGATCTCTTCTTTCTCATGAAGCAGAAATCAACAGTCAAGAGACGGTACTGGGATATATGATGCAGGACCCCAAATCACCACATTTTAGGTGCTTTTATTTCCAAACTATCTTACTAATTTGTTTCCAAAGGATATGCTCATGTTTCTGAGATTATTTAGAGAGCTATGTGAAAGAAAAGTTCCCCAAAAGAACTGCACCTTGGACTGAACTTCCTACAAGGCTGACCAACTGATTTCACTCTGGAGACTGTGGAGAATTTGGAATGTTGCAGGTCCAGAGTCTAATTACCATTTATCTCAGGCCATCCTTAGCCCCTTAAGCAGCTCCTCCTTACCCACCTCTGTTTCTGATCTAACATCCTGTGACTAACAGATAAAACCCTTTTAGAATGTATTAACTTAGCAAACCACCAGGTCTCACCAATCCAAAAGCTAAGAATGTCATCAGACAACATCTGAGACATATAGTAAGAGCCCTCCCGATCTGCTGTGACCCACCTACTGAATGTATCCATCAATGTATTTGAAAAGTGTTTTGATTTATGACTTTTCTTTGTTTTTTTTTTTTTCTATAAAAATGTAAGTCAACTGTTACCATGCTGGATTTGGGGTAAACTGAATCTGTGTTCCTAGGCCACTGTCACTCATATTTGGCTCCAGAAAAAACTATCTCTTATCCCCTTTAAAAAATAAAAAAGAGTAAAATTTTACAATCTTGATTAATGCTTCTGCTATACTTACTTTTCCTTTGTTGTGATAAACCAGTCTCTGACTAAAAACAATTTGTGGAGAAAAGAATTTACTCTAGCTGACAAGTTAGAGTTCATCAAGAAGCACTATGCAACATAATACATGTATTCTATAAATGTCTTTGATAGAAAGCTAGGAGGGAAGCACATAAGCCCTGTAGAAAATTGCATATACACTGTTGTATAGGTATGGTACTGAAATGATCTTTGCCCTCTGGAAAACATAATCTACCCATTTATATAAAAGGAAAAACAAAGTAAAGTTAAAATGATGATTTTTGTGAATGTTGCTGGTGACTATGTTGTCTTCTGAGGGGTGAAATTTCATTCAAGATACCTAGAGTTTGGGCAGTTTGCTTACCAAAACTAATCCAAACAATTAACTCTGAAGAGAGATTGAAGGAGAGATTGAAGTAGACCTCCCCAAAGAAAGGAACAGCATAGTGGGATGTTCCTTGTAGAATTTAAGGACATTTTCTGAATATTTATAAGATTAGTGATAGAACATCCAGGTCCTTTAGGCTCTAAGCAGAGAATGCTGCAGGCAAGCCCAGTTTGCATCCCTGCTTCATAAACGCCAGAAAGACTAGGTTGTAAGCCAGCCCAGAGCCCTGTTGGATGACCAGAGGCAACTTGAATAAAATCACACATTTATTGGTCCTACTCTCCATTTATTTGGCATGTAGGCCAAATCAGTCATGAAGGTGCTCTACTCTCTTTGAGTACTCATTAGAAGCCTTTAAAAGCAGGAATGTCATAAGTGGAAGGTTTATTGGAAGCTTATTTTACAGTTTAGTATGTAGTAATTGGATACATTAGATGCAAGAATATGTGTAAGGGAAACAGAACCTTGGAAGGGTATGGGGACATGGGTGACTCATGGGAATAGGTAAATCTTGCCTTTATCAGAGCCCTGTCCTTTGCCTTTTCTGGTCAACTTGACCATCTCATATAGACTTGCAAACCCATTTGTTTCTCATTTCTAGATTCCTGATATAGCTGTTTTTTACCCTAACATTTAATTTTATTCATAAGCTTGTTTTTATCATAATAATGCTACCATTGTAAACAATATTTTACTTTAATTTTGATGAAACTCTTTTAACAAAGACATATGGACCTGGTATGGAAAGGAGGAAAACAGATTGTCATAGCTAACCAATTTTCAGGTTTTCCTACATACTGACATAGCAGTCATATTTTTATTAATCTTCTCAAAATTGAGCATATTTTAGGGTTACCTCTTCAGAGAGGGGAACATTAGAGTAGCAAAAAGACCCCCCCCCCAAAAAAAAAGAAAGAAAGAGTACACGAAGGTGATCAGGAAGAAGTGATGAGGAGATATGGGAGGAGTTGGAGGGGAGGCAGGGGGGGTGGATTTGATCAAAACACCTTATATGCATGTATGAAATTCTCAAAAAAAATTTTTTTAAAGTTAAAAAAATTGAACACATTTTTTAGAATACTTTTATTCTTGTCTGTAATTGAGAAAGATTTTGAACAAGTGATATAGCAATATGAAAATGTGTTGTGACACAATAAAATATAAAATTTAAGAGAGAAAAATTTTAAATGCAAGTGTAAATATGAAATTAAATCTAAATATAGAAAATAATTGAAAAGTTCAGAATTATGTAAATACTTCAGAAAATAAAGAACATGACATATATAATATTGCATGTATGCATAAATTTAAAATGAAAGTACATATAAAATCCAGAAATTTACATAAATAAAAGACATACATTATTAAAACTACAAAAAGAGGGCATAATTTTTATACTCTAAAATATATCATCAACAAATAAAAGAAAGATAAGCATACCTTTAAAAACAGATACCAAGGATATAATTAAGGTCGTTTTCCAAATTAGGAATCAAAAACAGACCTTAAAATATTGGTATGGGTAATGATTTTTCTGGGTAGGACTCTGAAGGCATAGAAAACAGAAGCAAAAACTGATGAATGGGATTGCATCAAACCAATAAAACTTCTGCACAGCCAAGAAAACCCCAATGTGGTGGGGGTTGGTATGATCTAGCAGATGTTTAGCAGTTAAAGTATACAAATAACTAAAAAATATAATTTAAAAGAAAGAATCCCCTAAAAATGGGCAAATAATTCAAACAGATACTTAAGGGAAACAAGAATTGATTAGAACTGTAAAGGAGCAAAAGGACATGTGTGACATTGAAGTGGAAAAGCGGCTCTGGGTGTGGAGGCATGAGGAGAAGGGTGACGGGAAGGAGGAAAGAGAGACAGCAAGAACATTTGTTTAAAAATGCTCATAATGGAGCCTAATAAAAATATGCAAAAATGAGGGGACTGCAGAGACGGCTCAGTAGTTAAGAGCAGAAGCTGCTCTTGCAGAAGACCCTGGCTTAATTTCCAGCACCACATAGCAGCTAACAGCAATCAGTAATGCCAGTTTCAGGGGAGTTACTGATGCCCTCTTCTGACTCTGCGGGCATTGCATTACATGCCTTCATTTACATACATGCAGGTTCATACACATAAAATACAAATAATAAACAAAATATTTTTTTTAAAGTAAGTAAAAACTAATTACCGATGCCCAATGGTATCCTATTAGGAGCAAAGTAGGGACAAATAGAAGATATGTCAGAAAAGTAAGCCACATATACAAAGGCAAGTTTCACGTGCTCTTTTCATGAGTTGATGTTAAATAATAAAGTCAATGTGAATTTATAATGATCATTAATAACAGCTGAGAAATATGATGGAGAGGAGGGTTAGTAGGAAATTATGTAAACCAGTCACGATTACGTAGAACTTATATATTCAAGTGTTCTATAGAACAGTGCAGGAACACAAAAATCTATTACATAGTTTGTGAATAATTAAAAGAATTGTGCTCAAAATTTTCAAAACAGAAGTAATGATAATGAAATGGAAATATTCATTACTTTGATTGGAAATATGTTGTATACATCAATTGAAATATTCTCTACTGTATATGCATAAACATTTTGCTAATAAAACCTTAACATTAAAAAAACTATTTTATTGATTACTTTTATTTTACATGTCTAATTGTATTGCCTCCATGTGTGTAAATGCACCCATGCCGTTCAGTGCCCATGGAGGTAGAAAATGGCATCAGATCTTCTGGAACTAGAGTTATGGAGGGTTGTTAGTCACCCTGTGTTTGCTGGGAAAGAACAAACCCAGGTTCTCACCAAGAACAGCTGGTGATTTTAACTGCTGAGCTCTCTCTCCAGCCCCCAATCCTTTAACATTTTAATGGTGCAAAGATATTAATAGCCCTAATTTGAACAGAGAACATTATACATATGTATTGCCATATTTTTCTGTACCTCAAAACTATATACAATTTATGTGTATTCATAAAAATTAAAAATTTAAGGTTATGGATTTGAACGAATACATTTCAATCTGTTTTTTTTTTCATGCCGTTTAAGCTAAGCATTATCTATCTCACATCTCACTCCCCCTACATGTGTATAGCTGAAAGCTATATAGAAAAAAAAAAAAAACCCACAGTGCCAGGCAGAAGAAACATCCCTTCCAGTTGTTGGTCAGGGTAACCCAAGAGATTTCCCAAGTAACACAGGTTATTGCCAAAGCCCGTGATTGCCCCCAGAACTTGATAGTAAGACCCTATTGCTGAAGTCAGGCCACATTTGAGAAACAGGACTTGGAGCAATTGAGCTGGAACTGACCATGAAGCCTTCTAACTGAAGATTAGTTCTCATGGTATCATAGGATAATATATATATATATATATATATACTTCCAAAAGAGAACACCAATCAACAGTCCTATCTACCTGTACAACCTAATAATCAACATTTACTAGCCCAGCAATCTATCATATAGGTGAAGTACTTTTATCTTGGTGGTAATTAACAGGTGTCTAACTGGAATTAAGTTCTGTTCAATAAAGAAAACTTAAGTTTGGTAATATAGACATAGCCAAATACACATCTGGAGAGGTCTTAGATAATAGAGAAAGACATGCTTTTGCCGCATCCTGAGACCAACATAATTTCTTATTGTATTCTAAGTATGCATCCTCATATTTACCAGTCATCAAAGAAGTTCCTTTTTGCAACCAATGGAAACTAACACAACGTTAAACAACTGATAAAATGCAGAAAAAGTCCGTGAGATATTTAGTCCTAAATGAAACATCTTCAATGCAGCCTTTACAGATAAGGTGAGTACAGCTCTCAGCTCCCACCAGAGAGGTTTCCTTATGCGCAGGTGCTGATTAACATAGAAAAACACAATTGGCCAATGTGCAGAGAACAAGAGGTGGTAGGGTGCTTGCTTAACCCTGACTAGGACACCTATTTCAAATTTCTGCCTCCCAAGGCTCAGGGATCATTGGAGAAGAGGAGGCAGAAAGATTGTAAGAACCATAGAGGTTGGACGACCACAAGGAAACTTCCAGACAGCTGGTGGTCAGTTACTCATATAATCTCACAGCAATAGAGACAACATGCACAATTCTTATTCAAGCTCATACCAGACAAAATCTCAGTTTAGATATGGGAAAGTGAATAAGAAATTCAAATGCACTTAAGAAACTTTTGGCAAGTGATGACTGCTGGGAGGGGGAAAAAATAGTGTCTTACAGAGATGGGACTCTTGGTGGCCCAGAAGATGGACCCACACTGAAGGATACTTAGGGACTCAAATCTGACTCTGTAAGCCATATGATATATGTAAGATAGTACATTAAGTTGTGCAGGAGACAGTGTGGGCATATAGATGGGGAGGGGATTTAAATAACATCAAAATATATTGTATGAAAATCCCAATAATTCAATAAAAAACTAAAGATATGTGAATGCTAGTGATCATATTTTGATCACTCTGTACTATGTACATATATCAAATTGCAACATTTTGTGTCCCCAAAATTTATACAATTAAACTAATTCTAAAACAAGTTAAATAAAGTGAGACAGGTTCCATTTTAAGTACCAAAAAATTTATCAGTATCTATATTCTATAGCTGTATCATCTGCCTATTTCTAACTGTGTTAATCTCTATATCTATCTACACATCTACTGTACCTACATCTATCCATATCTTTCTCTATATCCATTTCTATATCTACACATCTATTTGCCTATATCTATATCTATGTAAACATATATCTATATATCATCTATTTATATCTATCTTTACCAATATAACTATATATGTATATCTACCTGTCTGTTTGTATCTTGCTAGGTACCTACATTTATGTCTATCTCTCTGTGTCTCTCTATATACATATATGTAGATATAACACAATGAAATGGTGAGGTAAATATTGATGACATCCACATCCTGAAAAAAATATTTTCTAGATATTAAAAATTCATTGATAGGCGCATAGTAGAGGCATGGAAATGATTATGGGGTGTTGCTAAATAAAAAATTTGAACATGTACTAAAATATTTCCTGTGGTTGTTACTGTAATCATTGGGAAATTAAAGAGCATGAGGAATAGAAAATCAGAAATAAGAATCATTTGTGGTGCAGAGTGATTTCATTTCTACAAAAATGTTTCATAATATTTTTGTTACTGTATTTGAATTATAGATTACAAGAAAATGCATGTTTTAGACTGGAGAGATGGCTCAGCTGCTCTTACAGAGGACTCAGGCTTGAGTTCCAGCACCCATACGGCGGTTAACAACCAGTTGTAACTCAAGTTCCAGGTGCTTTCTTTTGACCTTCGCAGGCATTGCACAACATGGGTGCACCTACATATATACAGGCAATACACTCATACATATAAAATAAAAATAATTAATAAAATATATATTTTTTAAAAAGAAAAGAAAAAGTACATTTTGATTCTCTGTCTTTTAGAGGAGCATATCTTAACAGGGCTGTATTCACTGTTATTAGCTGGAGTCTGTCATCCTACTGTTTCCTCTCCTGCTTACTGAACAGAATCTATACAATTCAATGAGAGTACTCAACCTCACTTTCTAAAGGAAACTAAAGAATAAGGAATATTTATGGTATAGAGGCTGACAAAGGTCAGGATATCCTTAAGTATAAGGAGGATGTTAGCCCTGTGTTTTTCCATGTTATCATAGGTCAAACTGTGTTATTTAGATATTGTCTTTAACATTCACTGATAGTAGGGGGCTGGAGAGATGGCTCAATGGTTAAGAACACTGGCTGCTCTTACAGAAGACCAAGATTTGAATGCCGGCACTCACATGGCAGCTAACAATTGTCCATTTCTCCAGTTCCAAGGGATCCAGTGTCCTCTTTTGCCCCCCGCAGCCACTACATGACATGTGTGCCCTTACATACATACAGGCATAGCATTCATACACATAAAAATGAATGTTAAAAAGCATTAAGGGTAGATGACTTATTCACAATATAACTAAAATTTCATCTTCTATGTCTCACTTTCTTAAGTAATTTAGAACAAATGATCAATGGAGAGAATGGTCAAAAACTGGTAATTTGTTAATCACTCAGATCTATAATCCAAATAAGAAATGATAAGAACTTCATAAGTTTTTATGTAACTTGAAATATGCAATTGGCAGAGTATTTGAAAATCTTATGAAGAAGAGAATCCAGCACTTAATACAAAATGCAAAATCTATGAATGGTAATTGACAAATTCCAATCCATTTCAGTAATCGGCATTTAATCAGTCAATTATGTAATTGCTTGTTTTGGACTATCTGAAAACCACTTATCAAGACTATGAAAAAGAATTCCACAATAGCATTAAATCAAAGAATTTATAGCTCCCTGTGAAATGCAGGAATTTCTCCAAATTTTTTTTTCATTTCTAATAGCACAATAAATCCCCGAAATGCAAATAGCCTAGTGTACTTAGAGAAGTGGTGAAGGGGAGAGGAAAAGGAATGATGCATGATTCAAATCAATATTCTCCTGAGATCAAAGGATTATTTGAAGGAATATATTCATTTTTTACATGAAAGCTGTGACACACATGGCTTCCATCTCCTTCTATTTACTCTTGATGATCATAAGGAAGAAGTATTATTTCAACATGGAAACTCTCCTGAGGAAGGCATCAGGTCCAGTGGTCAGGAATACTGATGTCTCTTGACAGTCCTTATATGAGAGGAAATGAGGTGGTGGTGAGTCTAGCAACTGCATTACATTTCACACAATACTGATTATAAGTTCAAATGGAGAGTAAAGGTAAGTGTATTTTGATATAAAATATGATCCTGATCTCCTCTGAATAACTTAGAAAAATCCATTGAGGTACAAAAAGAATTTTTAAAAAAGTCAAAATGCAACATAGAATGTATTTTATGAATATGAAAACAATGTTAAAAGAAAACCTTGTGGGTGTCTTTATTTAGAAAATAACTTAAAATTATTATCTTTAAAAAGATGTACATTCATTTTCAGTATCAATGAGAAACAATAATATTGTCAAGTAAAAATTTAAATTTTTTAATTATTTGTGTGTTTTGCCTGCATGTATTTATGTGTACCAAATGAGTACAATGCCTGCAGAGGCCAGAAGAGGTCATCAGATCTCTATGGAACTGGACGTGCAGATGGTTGCTAGAGGCCACAGCTGTTGTGGCCAGATCCTCTGCAAGAGGAGACAGTGCTCTTAACCATTGAGCCATTCTTTCAGACAATCTAAAATTTAAGTTTTTGTTGGAAAAATTATTTGTTTTTTTTTCAAATATGTAACTTGCATTAGCCTATTGGTATCATTATTCAAGAAAGTAAAAGTGTTAACCAGGCTCCAATGGATGGATACATACTGAAGAATATTTGAGGACGTGAACTTGACTCAATAGGCCTTAATCTATACCACAGAGTACAGGAAAACTGATGGAGGTATATTAGAGGGCTTTAAGTATGGAAGGAGTTATAAATATAACATGTTGCATTAAACTCACAAATATGCCATAGAAACTATACAGAAAAGGAAAAAAAAACTGGGTTCAAATCCTTGTGAGCTCCCAGATGTGAACTTTCCCAGACCTACTGTGATGATTGGCCTTTCCCACACTTCCCTGCATCCCACCACATCCATTCTATTAGGACCCTTGTGCACACCCAGTTTTGGGAGCTTTCCCAGATTTGCCATGGAGAGTCGACTTTCCCACACCTCCCTGTGATCCACCATCACAGCACTCAGACTTTCTAAGGTTACAGGGATCATTGTGCCCCAAGAACTGTGAGCTCTCCTAGCCTGACCTATCAGTCAACCTGTTCATCTAGGAACCACCCAGCCTACCCTCTCATTCCAGGACCATAAGTAAAACCTAGAGCCTCAACTCAAAGGTTTCACATAACCATAGCTTAAATGATACAACAGCTTGCACCCCATTTACATATCAACATAAATTAGCCCTCAAACTGAACACCATGCAGCACTTAGCTGGGTCATAACCAGAAAAGTTGAGGAAACACCAAAAGGGAGGGGAAAAAGAATGAAACAATTATTCAGCAAAGGTGAAATCAATTACACCAAAAAAAGGCCATTGCAACAAGCCCAGATGCCTAGGCATCTCATCAAAATCATAATAATAATAATAATAACAACATGAACAACCAAGATAATATATCTAATATAGACAATAGGACCCCCTCATAATATTCCAGAGAATGGCAACAATAAAGTTATTGAAGATAATTATTTCAAAATAGCAATTATAAACATGTTTAAGGAACTCAAAGAGGGTATTAATAAAAGACTGACTGAAGATTATGGAAACACAAACATTTGAATGAAGTAACTCAAACAACAAAAATAGGAAATTAGAATTCAATAAAGAAATGTAACTACTGAAGAAAAAGCAAACAGAAATAACACTTGAAATGAAAAACTCAAGAACTCAAACAAAAATCTTAGAGGAAGGAGGCAAAAGGAAGTAGAAGAAATGGAACAAGGAATATAAGATCTTGAAGGCAAATTAGAGGAAATGGCTTGCTCAATGAAAGGAAATGTCAAATTTAAATAATCCAGGAGTAGAATTTGCAAGATTTCTGAGACACTGTAAAAATACCAAACTTACAAATCATAAGCATAGAAAGGCAAGAAACCCAGGTCAAAAATGCAGAAAATATTTTAAATAGTATCATAGAAGAAAATTTCCCAAACCTAAAGGAAAGAGATGCTGATCAAGGTAGGGGAAGTATACAGAAGAACAAGTAGATAGGAACAGACAATAGTCAAAACTACACTACAACACAAATGTAACAATATTAATAATGGTTTCAATTCCCCAGTAAAATTAGGCAGTCTAACTGACTGGGTTACACAATAGGATCCACTAATTTGTTGTTTCCATAAAATACAACTCACCAACAATGACTGACAACATCTTGGCATCAGAATAGAAAAAGATATTTCAAGCAAACAGTACTCATAAACAAAGAGGCATAGATACTCTAATTTTTGACAAAATAGACATCAAAATAAAACTAGTCAAAAGAGAAAGGGAAGGTCACTGCATAGCCATTAAAGGAAAAACAAATCAATATTGTATTATAGTCTTAAACATGTGTGTAACACACAAAAGGGTACTCAATTCCATAAAGATATTAATTAGTAGATATAAAATCACAAATTTAAAATCACAAATTGACTAAAACAGGGATAGTGGGTGATTCAGCAAGCCACTGTCAGCAATAGACAGGTTAACCACACCAAAAGAAAAAAAAATGAGAATTCATGAAGCTAAATGATAAATAAATTCAGTGGTGGACCAAACAGACATCTTCAGAACATTTTCCCCAAATACCAAAGAGTGCACTTTCTTTTCAGCAGTCCATGAA
The DNA here is from genome assembly GCF_000622305.1 of Nannospalax galili. Taxonomy (NCBI): domain Eukaryota; kingdom Metazoa; phylum Chordata; class Mammalia; order Rodentia; family Spalacidae; genus Nannospalax; species Nannospalax galili. The sequence continues at coordinate 2,369,682 of NW_008355468.1, read as the reverse complement.
CTTTCTTCAAAATTCACCACATATTAAGAAAAAATAATAAACTTTATAAAATGGAACTAACATCCTTCATTCTATCTGAATAAAAGGGAATAAAGGTAGATATGAAAAAATAAAAATCGGAGAAAGTACACAAACTCATGAATCCTAAACAACACACTACTGAATGAAAATTGGATTAAGGGGGAAATCCGGAAAGAAAAAAATTCACAGAACCGGATGAAAAAGAAATCACAGCATACAAAACCTATGGGACACAATGAAGGCAGTCCTAATAGTAAAACTTACAGCATTAAGTGCCTACACCAAAATATTAGAAACATCTTATATAAATAAATTACCGATGTACCTGAAGGCCTTGGAAAATGCAGAACATCATGACCTAAAAAGAGAGAACTGGGAAAAATACAATCAAGACTGAAATGAATGAAATAGAAACAAAGAAAATAATACCAAAGAATCAATAAAACAAAGATCTCTTCGAAAAAGATTAATAATGGATATAGATCTTTCAATGTGTGGTAGAATTCTGCTGTAAATCCATCTGGGCCTGGCTTATTTAAGTTTGGAGGTTTTGACTGTTTTAACTTCCTTATATGTTATGAATCTGGTTTAAGCTATTAATCTCTTGTTTTAGCGTGGGTAGTTCCCATGATTTTAAAGATTCATTTATTTATTTTAGGTTTTCAAATTTAATAGCTTATAGGTTTTTAAAATATTATCTTATAATGTTCTGAATCTTTTTGTTGTCTGCTGTGAGGTTTCCCCTTTCATCTCTGATTTTATTGATTTGGAGTTGCTCTTTTTTTTTTTTTTTTTTTTTTTTTTTTGGTTAACTTGGCTAAGGGTCTGTTTATCTTTACAAAGAACCAGTTCTTGAATTCTCTGCATTGTTTTCTTTGTTTCTAATTTCATTATTTTCTGCTCTGATTGTTGTTATTTATTCTCATCTACTGGATTTGGGATTTGTTTGTTCTTGCCTTTCCAGAGTCTTGAGTTGTACTATTAAGTCATTTACAAGTGCTCTTTCTGAATTTTTAGTGTAGGCACTAAGAGCTATAAACTTCTCTCTTAAGACTGTAAAGTGTCCCAGAGGTTATGTTGTGTTCAATTGTGTGTCATTATTATTTAATTCCAGGAATAATTTTATTTTTCTTAATTTCTTCTTTGACTTGTTCATTATTCAGAAGTATGTTGTTTAATTTCCATGCATTCATATAGTTACTAGCAATTCTTCTAATGTTTATCTTAAGCTTTATTGCACTGTGGTCTGATAAAATGCATGGAATTATTTGAATTATTTTTCTATCTTTTGAGTGTTGTTTTGTGTCCCAGTATGTGGTGAATTTTGGAGAAAGTTCCATGGGATGCTGAATAGAAGTGTATTCTTTGGTGCTTGGGTGGAAGATGCAGTAGATGTCTCATACATCCATTTGAATTATGTTATTGTTTAATTCAGATTTCTAGCTGTTTATTCTTTGTCGGTTGACTTGTCTAATGGAGACAATGGGGTATTGAAGCCACCTACTGTTAGTGAGTTGGGACTAACCTGTGACTTAAAGTCCTATAATACTGTTTTTATGAAGTTGGATACACCAGAGTTTAGTGCACATACGTTCATGGTTAATTATTCTTTTTATCAGAATAAAGTGACCTTCTTAGTCTATTTTGTCAAATGTTAGAATTGTAACTTCTGCTTGTTTCTTAGTGCTATTTGCTAAGAATATTTTTATTTCTGTCCTTTCATTTTAAGGTAGTGTCTGTTCTTGAAAGTGAGGTGAGTTTCTTGAAGACAACAAGAAGTTAGATTTTGTTCCTTAATCCATTCAACTACCTTGTCTCTTGACTGTGTAGATCTGTGCATTGATATTTAAGGTTATTTTTGGCTCCCATTCTTTTAATTTGTATTTGAATTTTTGGTCTAACTTTGTGTTTCCATCATTATACCTTCATTTAGTCTTTCTGTTGCCCCTTGGGCATAGTCCTTCTTTTCCTCAGCTCTTTGAATTGCTTCCAGAACTCTCTGAAGGTCTGGTTTTGTGGACATGAGTTCTTTCAGTCTATACATATTGTGGAAGATTTTTCTTTCCCCTTCAAATATAATAGATATTTTTTCTGGGTAAGTGTTTTGGGCTGACATCTATGGTCATTTGTAACTGGAAATACTTTGGTCCCATCTCCTCTGGCATTCATAGTTTGCATTGAAAAATTAGCTGTAATTCTGATGGGAACCTTATATGTGACTTGTTTTTCTTTATTTAGCTTTCAGTTTTCTCTCTTTGTTCTGTACATTTAGTGTTTTTACTATATGCTATGGGGAGTTTCTTTTCTGGTCTTGGTTATTTGTTGTTCTACGTGCTTCTTGTATTTGTAAGGGCATATATTTATTTAATTTAGGGAAATTTCCTTCTACAATCCTGTTGAAGTTCTGGTCCATACCATGATCCTGAGATTGGAAAAGAAGAGGTCAAATTATCTCTTTTTGCAGATTATATGATATTATACCTAAGAGATGCCAAAATGTCTAGCAGAAAACTCATAGAAATCATTAATACTTTCAGTAAAGTGGCAAGTTATAAAATTAATCTATAAAATCTGATAGCCTTTCTATGTAGCAAAAACATGCAATTGGAGAAAGAGTATATGGAAACCATCCAATTCAAAATAACCTTGAAAATAATAAAATATGTCAGAGTAAACCTGATATTTACAATGAAAATTTTACATTTTTAAAGAAAGAGATTGTCTTCCTACACACCAGAAGATGGAAGGACATCCTATGTTCATGGATTCAGATAAATAATATTGAAAATAATAACCATCCTACCTGTGTGAGATAGATTTACTTGTCAATTTGACACACCTGGTTAGAGGGAGCCTCAATTGGTGAATTTCCCACATTTGACTGGCCTGTGACTGTATCTGTGGGGCAACTCCTTGATTGTTGAGTGATGTGGGAGGGCCCAGCCCACTGTGGGTGGTGCCACTCCTAGGCAGGAGGGCATAGGTTGTATAAGAAAGCAAGTTGAGCAAGGGCTAAGGGAGCAAGCCAGTAAGCAGCTTCTGACTCCAGGTTTCTGCCCTGAATTCCTACTTTGGACTCCCTGATGAACTGTGACCTGGGAGATGGAAGATAAAATTAACCCTTTCTTTCCCAGGTTGGTTTGGTGTTGGTCAGAGTGTTTTGTAACAACAAAGAAGAAACAAACTAGAACACTGCAGAAAGCCATTTATAGATTCAGTGCAATGCCAATCAAATTCCCAATGCCATTCTTCATATAATTATAAAAACAATACTAAAATTAATATGGAAGAACAAAAGACCCCAGATACCCAAAACAACTGTGAACATGAAAAGCAACACAGGGGGGGATTATGATATGAGATTTCAAACTATATTACAGAGCCAAAATAGACCCATTTATCATTGGAACATAATTTAAGACCCAAACATGCAATTTCAGTCACCTAATATTGGACAAAAGGGCCAACAACACTTACTGGAGGACAGACACTTCAGCAAATGGTGCTGGCAAAACTGGATCTTCACCTATAGAAACATGAAACTAGACCCTTAGCTTTAACCTTGCACAAAAGTCAACTCCTAATGGACCAAAGCCCTCAATCTAAAACCTGAAACTCTGAAACTGTTAGAAGAAAAGAATGGCAATAACATACAAGATATACATGTAGGAAAGGACTTCCTAAATTGGATATCAATAGTTCAGGAATTAAGGTCAAGAATCAACAAGTGGGAACTCATTAAATTTAAAAGCTTCTGTACAGCAAAAGCAACAACCAAGGAAGAGAAAAACCCACAGAGTGGGAGAAAATTTTCACCAGCAACACTTCTGACTGAGGCTTAATATCCAGAATATATGAAGAACTCAAAAAGCAAAGACTTGACTCAGTTAAAAGATGGGCTAAGGATTTGAACAGAGAATTCTCAAAAGAAGAAATAAAGATGGCTAAGAAACATGTTAAAAAATGTTCAACACTGTTAATAATTAGAGAAATGCAAATTAAAACCACTTTAAAATTCCTTCTTACCCCCAATCAGACTGGCTAAGATCAAGCGAACAAGTGATATGAAGTGCTGGAAAGGATGTGGGGAAAGTAGAATGCTCATTCACGGCTGGTGGAATTGCAAACTCATGAAACCCCTATGGAAAGGAGCCTAGAGAATTCATTAAAAACTAATATTGACCTGAAAGGGGAACAATAGGGAACTTATGTTACCTGAGGGAGTTGGAAAAACTGAGAGTAATAGGCAGGGAGGAGAGGAGTGAGGGACATGCAAGGGACCTTGTGGTGGGAGAGCGCAATGGAAGTAAGGAGTGGAAAAATGGTGGGAAATTGGAGGTATTGGGGGGAGGATGGGGATAATGGGGGTACTGTGACTAGGGAGGGTGGAAGGGAGGAGGGAAGTTAGATGGGAGAAACAAGAGTGGAGATGAGTTAATCTCAGGGGGCTGGAAACCTACAGGGAAGAGTGATGCCTTAGAAACCCTATGAAAAATGCACATAGACTGTCTGAACATTAATGTATTTGTATACTTGGGAGTTGTTTGACAGGGAACACAGTACCAGATAGAAGAGACCTCCCTTTGATTGACAAGCATGCCATACAGTACTCATCAAAGAAGCGTCATTTTTGTGTAAGATGGAGGCTACTGCAGAGGGGCACAACTGGTCAGACACAGAAAACTTGTCTGGGAGACACCGAGGATTAGGTGATGCCTCTGCAGTAGAACCTCTACAACTAAGGCCCATGGAACATAGTGGAATAAGGGGTAGAGAGAGGGCTAATGCACCCCTCAGTTCTCACCAGTGAGACGCTCTTATATATCAGAGTGTGATGCACATAGCAGGCCACATCTGGTCAAGTTTTGGAGAATAAGAGACTGTAGAGTGTAGGATGGGACTCATATATGGAACCTCAACCATCCACGGCTCAGGGACCATTGCAGAAGAGGAAGTAGAAAGTTGTAAGAGCCACACAGCTGGTTCATGGAGGTGGAGGCTTCTAGGCCACTGGAGGCTTGCTCATGAGAGCAAGTGGCAGTGGCGGCATTGAGTGCAGGACCCATATCAGCTTAGTTAAACCCGGGCCCAAATGGAAGGTGAGAAATAGTGTGTGGGCCATCACTTGATTGAGAACTGTTTGAGACTGGTTGCTGCTGGGTGAGGAAAATATGACTTACATATGACCACTGGATGGGCTGACTAGACTCCAGTGAACACATTTACACTGAAAGATATTTGTATACAAACAGCTGAATGAACAGGACTCAGCATGTATGGCAAAGTGCATAGGGTTCAGTGGGAGATGGGGTAGGTGTGGATGGGGGTGGTCTGGATTTGAGGGGGAAATGTATTAAATTTTAGAAGCTCAATAATAAAACATATAAACTCATAAAGTAGTATTGTAGTGCCTGGTGGAAAATTCTAAAACAATCTTTCTACCAGTCTCTGAAGAAAAGCAGGGGATACATATATGGAATAATTTTCTGTGGAGTCTGTCAAGGTTGATGCCCAGATCCAGCAGGTTCTCCATAAAATTATAATTAGTAGGAAATTTGACTAAATGTCATATTGTCTTTATGTCTTAAAATGTGAAAAATTCATTTTAATCAACAATAAAAAGTCAAATGAACTTGGTTTACATCAGATATTATATGTAATAGGAATTAAGCCATGCAGAATGTTCTTAACTGCTTCAAATTTATTTGGCAATAAGATAATAAAGATACTAAGGTCCCAAAATACCAAAAATTTGACCCAGTTATACTACTCCTAAGGACACATCCTATTGAAGATGTATTTGTCCATCCGTGTTTGTGGCTGCTCTTTTCACAATGGCTAAGAAATGGAAGCAACCTGTTTCCCTCAACTGATGAATGAGTAATGAAAATGTGGTACATTTCCACATTGGAGTTCTACTCAGCAGCCAAAAAAAAAAAAAATGCAGTCATGAAATTTGATGGTAATGGATGGGACAAAAAACAGTTATACTAAGTAAAATAACACAGACTCAGAAAAACAATGTATATTTTCCCTCATACATGAGTCATAGCACTAGATCCTTACATGTGAGTATGTATCTTGATGTTACTGCCAGAACCAGAATAATGAAAATGAATTAGAGGTAAAGGGACAGATGGAACCTGAGAGAGAAGAACAGTAGGAGGCAGGTGTTACTAAGGAGAAATGGCTAAAAATGGGGGCATTTAAATGGGAGGGGAAGGCAGGTTATATAGGAACCTTGGAGATAAAGGAAGAGGAACTCAAGAGGGGTGAGATCATAGGAGACTGGTATTATGAAGGGAGGAATGGGGAAAATTGATGTACTTTAAATGGGAAAGGAAAGGAGGAAGTGTTAGACAGGAAGGGAGAAAGGAGAGATAAATAATGTTCAGCCAGTGTAAAAAAACAGAAGGAATCATATTTCTCCAACAGCCTAATGACAAATTACACATACAATATTCTCCACATGAGTCCATGTATATAGCTGAATGCTACATAACAAGAAACAGTGTCAGACAGGAGAAACCTTCTTTTGAGTTCTTGGCCAGGGTAGTCCAAAAGACTCTCAAAATTCAACAGGCTATTACCATAGTCCTTGATTACATCCCAGAACCTGAAGGTAAGACCCTATTGCTGAAGACAATACATGCTTTGGACAAAGGATTTGGAGAAATGGAGCTAGAACTGACCTGGAAGTCACCTCCCCTGAAGGCTAGCTCTCATAGCTTTGGAAAGCACTAAGCAAGGTGGTAAGGGTAAACATCATTTGATAGTCCAACACCAGTTTCGAGATCAAAAACCATATCAATGACTGGCACAGCACATGATATCGATTTAGTAGTAGCACTTTTATCTTAGGGGCAATCAACAACTGCCATATTGGACTAAAAACCCATTCAATGGGAGGAAATTCATGTGTGGTACTATAAACCTAGTCAAATACACATGGCTGGAGATGTCATAGATGTTAGTGGAAACTCAAAAACTGTCACATTCCTTGACTAATGTAATTTCTTACCATGTGCAAAATATGTATACTTATAGTTACAGATAAATACCCTAGTCACCACTCATCAGAGGACTTTTCTTTTGCACCAGATGGAGACTATTACAGAATACCACAATTGGTCACATACAGACATTGTCTGTGAATTGTCCAAACCTAAGTGGCACAACTATAATGCATCCTCTGCACCTAAGGCGTATGTAACATAGAAAAAGAATAAAGAGGATAGTAATGGATATCTCAGTTATCATTTATGAAGCACCCTCATGTGACAGAGGGCCAGTAACACAAAAGGTGACAAATGGCCAAAACATAGAGATTAAGAGTCTGCATAATGCTGGTTCTTGGATAGGGCTCCTATATTCAACTTCACCCACCCAGAGTTCAGGGACCATTGTGGAAGATGGGGAGGAAGATTGTAAGAGCCAGGGAGGAGGTGCATGACCATATGGAAATAGAGTCCTACAAGTTCCTAGTTCTCTGCTCAAATGAACCTACAGTGATGGTGTCAGCATAAACTCAAGCAGACAAAAAATCAGCACAAAAATAGGGAAACAGACAGCAGACTCCAATCTTATCTGAAGAAATGTTGGCAACTGATTGCTGCTGGGTGAGGAAGAGCTGATTTTCCTAAAGTGCAGGACTCTAGACAGATTGTCTCAACCTCGGTAGATGAACCTCCACTGAAGACTGCCTGGGGACACCATCTTGACACAAATAGGCCTTAATACAAAAGACAGCGTGTATGAATTCCAGTGGGGGCACTAAGTGTATAAGGGGATACAAAAATAATATTGATTGAGATGGTCTGTATGCAATGCACAAAAATTCAATTAAAGATTTTAAAAAAGTAAAATAAAAGTAAATAAAAGATTAGTGTAATTGACAAACTTTTTGCCAAATTAACCAAAAAAAAGAGAGATAGGAATGAATTTAACAAACTCAGAGATGAATAAAGTGACATTGCAACAGAACCTGAAATCTAAATCCACTAAACCAAACCATCTAAAAGAAATGGATAATTTTCTAGATATGCTTTGCCTACCAAAATTAAACCAAAATGAGTTACATAATTTAAAAAAACACATAACAACCACTGAGATAGACACAGTAATTAAAAATCCTAAATAATTTTAGCCCATGTCCAGATGAATACAGCACTGAATTCTAAGAAAATCTAAATATAAGATTAACACCAATGCTCCTCAAATTATTACAAGAAATAGAAAAGTATAACACAGTCCACAATTCTTTCGATAAAGTCAGTATTACTCTAATACCAAAACCAGGCAAAGATACAACAAGAAAATAAATTATAGGCTAATGTCTCTAATGAGCATAGACTCAAAGATTCTCAAAAAAACACTCAAAAGCTGGGTGCAAGAGAAAATCAAAGTGCTTATCCACCATGATCAAGTTGGCTTAATCCTAGAGATGAAGAGATGTTTCAACAGACATGATCAATAAATGTAATCCACCATATTAGCAGAATCAGGGACAGAAACCACACTCATTAAATGCAGAAAAATCTTTTGAGAAAATCTGTTATCCATTTATGATGAAAGTTATAGGAAATCAAGAGATGTAGGGCCATATCTCAACATAATAAAAGAGGCATACCATAAGTCCACAACTAACATAATACTAAATCAAAAAACCCTCAAAGCATTCCCATTAAAATCAGGAAAAGAACAAAGATGTGCAGTCTTCTCCATTCCCTGTCAATACGGTGTTTGTAATTTTAGCTACAGCAATAAGACAAATTATAAGGATAATAACAAAGTATCCTTATTTCTAGATGAGATGATTCCACACATAAAAGACAGCATGTTCAATGAATGGTGCTGGCCAAACTGAATATCTGTGTGTACTAGCATATATCTAGTGCCCTATCTCTGACCATGCACACAACTCAATTCAAAATGGATCAAGGTCTCAACATATGACCCAATACTTTGAAATTGATAGAGAACAAATTATGGAAAACACTGGAATTATAGGAAAAGGAAAGGACTTTTGAGCAGGACACATATAGTCCAACAATCTACAACCTGAACATCATGAAATTAAATGCTTCTGTATATCAAAGGACACAATCATTCAAGTGATAAGACAACCTACAAAATGGGGAAAATATTTACCAAATATACCTCTGACAGAAGATTAATATATAGACCATAAAATGAACGAAAATACTAAACATCAAAATAAATAAATAAATAAAAATAAACTCAATTGAAAATTGTGGAAAAGAGATAAACAAGGAGTTCTCTAAAGATGAAACACAAATGGCTGAGAAATACTTTTAAAATGTTTAACATCATTTAGTCATCAGGGAAATTCAAATTCAAACCACTTTTAGATTTCCTGTTACCCGATACTTTACACATTTCTACTGAAATTAATGTTCTTTCATGTTTATTACTGCCCTTTTCATAATAGTCAGGAATTAGAAAGATGTTCAACAACTGATGAATGGGTACTAAAGCTGTGGTATATATACACAATAGAATACTGTTTAACTCTTAAACAATTATGAAATTTGAAGACAAATAGACTGAACAGGAACTTTAACAGGAGCATTAACTCACACCCAGTAAGACAACTGCGACATGTTTAACCTCTTAGCTAGATGCTACCTTTGAAATCTTAGAGACACATGTTCAGTCTGAAAATTCAGTGATGTTGGACACTAATAAATGGCCATGGCAGGGATGGAGGTTTCCTGGAAAGGAGGTTGAATTCCATGATATCAAGGGAGAAATGGGAAATAATAGAGTAGGAGGAGTTAAGTGATTTGCAAAAGGGAAGTCAGGCCCAGAGACGTAGTAGGGGGAGCGATAACTAACACCAAAAGAAAAAGCTCAATGCCAGGAATAGACTTCCTCTTTTCACGCTGTTGATCAGAGGTCCAATATTCACTTAAATAATACTGGCCATAGCCCCTCCAGTTCATTAACCACCAGAACTTCACAGTACTACCCTGTTGCTGAAAATACTATACATATTAGCTGTATAATAAATAAGTAGAAGTCAAACTAGTGCTGACTTCAAAATTTCCTCTCTACTGGATAGCTTTCATACTGCTAGAAAGTGCTGTGCATGCTTCCTGAAGGAAAATTAATCATCAACTTTACCCAGCTGTGAATTCTGTGAGCCACATCAAAATCTGGCCTGGAAAGATACACTTACCAGTGCAAAAGAGACATGAAATTATTAGAGTAACAAACCACTTTCTTTTTATAAATTATTTTTACTTTGTATATGTGTATATTGCCTGCTTGTAGATGAGTGCATCTGTGTCATGCAATTACCGCGGAGGACAGAAGAGGCCATCGGATCCCCTGGAACTGGAGTTAACATGGAGTTAACAATTGTTAGCTGCCATGTGGGTGCTGGGATTTGAACCCAGATCTTCTGCAAGAACAACCAGTGTTCTTAACTACTGAGCCATCTCTCCAGCACCAAACCATTTTCTAATTATATTTAAGGTCTCAATAGATACATTGTTAAACTATAGATACAGTATCAACACTTCTAATGTCTTACTATTATATCCACAAATTAATGTATCTCTCAACTCTCATCAGAGAATCTTCCTTATACAGCAGATGGTGAATAGCAGAGAAAACCTCATCTGGCCAACACACAAACAAGAAACTGTGAACTGTTTACCTCTGAATAGGAAACCTACATCAAAGTTCTGTTACCTCTGGTATCCTTGAGGAAATGGGGTAGAAAAGACTGTAAGAACTAGCAGTGGTGGATGGCCACAGGTAATAGAGTTCTTCAGACAGCTGATCAGTTACTCACATGAACTCACAGTAACAGTGACCACGCCCACAAGTCCCAGGTAAGCTCAAGCCAGACAAAATCCAAGCATAGACGTGGGGATGTGGAACTCTAATCCTACCTGAGATAGTATTGCCCATTGATGGCTTCTGTAAGGAGCAGAATCAGTCTTGTTTAAGGATTAGATTTTTGCAAGGTTGACCAGCCTCCAGTGTAGGAACCCAAACTGCACACCGAAGTCCATTTATGTATACAAATTTGTTTCTACGTGTATGTGTTTGTGTGTGTAAAAATGAAAAACATGAAATTAAGGTGGGGGTAGTTAATAAGGGGCATGCAGATAGGGCAGGGGATCGATCAAAATTTATGTTATGAAATTTGCAAAAAGTAATTTTAAAGAGTAAAAAAAGGGGTAAGGGGGGCAAGACTTTCTCCAACAGGTTGGTTATGCTCAGGGCTTTACTGTGGGTAAAAGCAAAAGTTAGGTCACCACAGTAGGGATCAATTAGTTCACAAGACTTCAAACTAAAATTCCCTGAGTGGCAGTTGGGAAGTTTCACAGCTTTACACCACTGCTTTATACCAGCGTCCTCTAGCTTAGTTTCTGAAATCTGTAGACTTTTCAGATTCTGCATGTGCTGGTGGATCTGCACCGACATGGCCACCCACATGCGCCGTACGGGCAGAGTCATCACTGCTGCACCAGCAGATTTGCACCATCAAGGCCACCTACACACACCTCCAGAATTGTGCTGGTGTGGCCACCCTCATATACACTGGCAGGAGGAGCTAGTCTACCCACCCATGCACGCCACTGGTACCCATGGTCAGCTGACGAGCATCATTACCCAGTGCCTGTGAAGACCTGTCTCTAGTCTCTCAAGGCTTTTAATATACGCTGGTTTTACTAGGAAACTCTTCCACATGTACCAAGAAATGACTATGTTTTCCTACTGTGGAACAAAACTTTGTCATGAAAATCCATTTTAGAGCCCCTGAACTGTGATAACTATCGCAGCTGCAGCTGCTGTCTGAGAGCAGTATATATCTGTGTGGGTACATTCTTATATTTGCAGCAAAGGTATGCCCTGGCTTTTGCATGTTCTATTTTATTATAAATTTCTTGGTGATTTTTGTTTCTTTCAATGTTATGCAAAATGATGAAGGCAGGAAAATTATATTACTTATGAATAACTTTTTAGGATAATAAAGGGAGAAATACAAAATATTTTTAAAAATAAATAAAATGAATGAGATTTGGATGATTTGGAATGAGAGATGGAGTTTTCCACCTTCAGCTATGCATAAATTCTGTAAGATGTTCTGCGTATGCTCTGGAAAAGAGCCAGTCTTGTTCAAGGCTGAGACTCTGTAAGTTTGGCAGGTTCTGATGAGTGAACCCACACTGAAAGGATACAAAATTGAGTCTATGGGCATGCATATATATGGAATAGTGAGGGTTACTAAACGGGGGTGCAGATAGGGAAGAGGATCTAAATATAATAAAAATATTGCGTAATATTCACAAAAGATGAGTAAAAAGTAAAATTTATTTCACATAATTAGGTATATATTATATGAATTATGAACTATACACTTGATAAAAGTCAAAAATATCAATCTTTAGATATTATTTCAAAATGCAGTGACTTTTTTGTGTGTTTACATGAAATATGTGAAATAGGGGAAGATAGCCAAGCTACTCTTCAACACATCACTATTTTGTTATTAAAATTCCAAATTTGAAGCCTAAATTAACAATTTCATGCATATCTCTGTTAGGTTTTCTATTATAATTCATCATGGAGATGTGTATGTTATTAACATATTATATAGTTGTTCAATTTCTCTGGCATTATTTCCCTTAAATTTGCACAGTATTTTGCTTGCCTCTTATAGGACTTAAAAATGAAATTATAATCTTTCATTTCATGTCATAAAACTTTATTATTTTGAAAATGTAAAAAATTGTAAATTCAATTCTATTTAAATTTTATTACGAATTTAGTTAGTTTGCATGACTGCTGTGCTGCCTTCTATATGAGTGTGGACTTAAGTAGCAAATGGATAGCTTCTTAGTGTTTACTTCATAACGAATTTAACAGTCCTTAGTTGGTAATTGTGTTTGTTTTTATGAAGAATTTCTCTAATAATGTACAATAAAATAATGTAAAGTTTCTAAAAGAGAAAGAGAAAATAGAGATAGAAATTGAAATAATGAAGGAAAGTAAAAATGAAGCAGATATGGTGGCATGCACTTAATCTCAGCATTTAGGCACAGGGTCTCCGTGAGCCTCAGTTGAACTATAGAGTAATTTCCTAGCAAGCTGCTACTGTAGGGAGACCCTCTCACCAAAAACTAACTAAATAAAAATTTTTTAAAGAGAGAGAAAGTATATGTCAGAATTTTTTCCTTTATGTCAGTTTTCACAGTTGAAATGGTGACCACCATGCTAGCATTATTAATGTGTTTAAACCGATTGTAATTCATTAACAAAAAGTTGTGTATGTTAGATTAATTATTCAATGCATAGTATAACAAGATCAAGTTTGAAGACAGATTTCAGTGGATGCATTCCATATTTTATGATCATTATTACATGGATAAAACCCTGTATGTATTTTAATTGTCATTAAGATTAGTGCAGAAACTTGAAAGGTTATTTGGCTTTCTAGACAATTTAAATAAAAATTGTATCATAATTTAATAAATTATGTGCTCACAGAAATTTTTACTAAATCATTATCCAGTTTATGTCTTTTACATTTTTTTCCAGGTTCTTTGAAAACTTTAGCTCCAAGTTACAAAAAAAGAAAAAGTACTTGTCAGGGGAAGGGAGATAGCTCAATGGCAAAAGTGCTTATTGTTTAAACTTGTAGACCTGAATTTGAATCCCCAGCACGTAGGTGACAGCCTGGTGAAGCATTGCAAGTCCATAACTCCAGTGCCAGGGAGGAGTAGACAGGAGAATTCCTAGAGTTCCTTGGCCAGTCAGTCTAATCAAAATGATCAGGTAAGGTTCAGTGAGAAACTCCGTCTTTAAAAAAAAAAAATTATGAGTGTTGTACGAAGAAGTATTATGTAACATATACATGTAAAGGCATAAGTCCATATATGAGCAAACACGCACATATATCACACATACTCTCTTTCTCTCTCTCTCTCTTTTGGTTAAATTTTAGCTTCAAATGAAGGAGGATTTTCTCTCCCAAGATTTCTGTGCTGTGCCCATGTAAATTACTGTGTACTTCTGTCAAGCTGATGTACTGTAGAATATGGCCATGCATTTCAACACGGATTTTTTTTCCCAGTCTACTAATTTTTCTAGCCTTGAAATTATTTTCCTCATACATAACTAGCCTTTAAACTGTCTAAGCCCTAAACATATAATTTTTTTCTCTAAATTATTCTTGTCATATTGTTTGTTTTCTATCTTCACTACCTGCATTTTCTGAAAGTATGGCCAGGATGGATAGAGTCAGTAATGAAAAATTACATGATCTGTAAAAATGCAGATGATTACCTTCCCTGAACTTGTGAGTTTGCAACCCTGCTGAGTGCAGTATCTTCTTCTACCCTTCCAAATGCATCACTGTACTATATAATTGTACAGAATTGCCATATGGCTCATGTCTTGAGATTATGAAATTGTATTTTATAGTATAGTCTCGACTTTAATATTAAATATCAAAATCCTATAGGTTTATGATGTAGTTAGTATTAACCCAATTTGAGCCTATTTTTGCAGTCTATAAATGTTGGGACAATATTTTTCAGAATGGATGAAAGCTAAGGATACTATAAAAGCAAAAAGTGCTACCCTCTAACAAGTACTACCCTCTGTGGAAAGCCCCAGCCCATCAATCCTCTGTTCACTGCAGCATTGCAAGCTTCCAGTTCCAGTTGTCACAGAATAACAACATCAGTAATAAAGGAAGTCAGGTAGTATGCACCTGGCTTTGTCATAGACTTACAACAAGTATTTATGTAAAGTGTATGATCATCCCAACATTGTTCTCTTACTTCAGACTTAATTTTGTACATAGAAGTTATTCAGAGAACCCTGTGGTTCAGAAACATACTAGTGAATAATGCCATGAATGCATATGATAGTGTTATGAAAACATTTTTATTTGAATAAAATTAAGTTATATTTAACAGTTATAATTAAGAATAATAAATTAATGAAAACCCTGATCACAAAAAATGATCTTGACATTAATTATAAAGAACTGCATTAGGCGTACTCTGATCAATCCACTTAATTCATGAGCCTTCCTGTTACACAAAATTTAAATCCATCAAAGGAGAGCTCTGAAAACTCTGTTTCAAAGAATTAAGCATTCTTTATAATATTAGCCAACCTTCTTCTAGGAAGGTAAGTCATTCCTTATATTTTTATGTTAAGTTTTTATATTGTATTAAGCAAAAATCTACACTAGAATAGAACTAATAAAGAGTCAAAGTATACTAGAGCAAATTATTTAACCAAAGAGAAGACTGCAGGAAAGGGAAAAACACAGCGTATTAAAATTATAAAACACATTACAAAATGAGTATGCAGGGCCAGAGAGATGGCTCAGCAGATAAGGGAACTTGACACCAAGCCCCATGACCTGAGTTCAGTTTCTGGGAATCATATGATGAAGGCTGAGAACTGACTCCCACAAGTCCTCCTCTGACCTCTTACAGGTCCACTGAAGCAGGTGCCCTACCCCACAAATATTTAAATAAATTTAATAAAGTTATTCAAAATGGGTGTGATAAGCCATTACATATTAATAATTATCTTATGTTGAAAAGATAAAGTATTTAATTAAAATGTAAAATAGCACATTTGAAAAAGATCCAACTCTACGTCACATATAACAAACTCTTCATCTCTAAGCACAAACATAGACTTAACATGAAGGGAAGAAATAAGGTATTCCATGCATATGGAATTCAAAAAAAATTGTTAAAGAACTACTTGTATCAGGTAAAATAGACATAAATCAAAAGTAATAAGGGGGGCCTGGTACATGGCTTAGCAGGTCATGAGTTTGCCACCAAGTGTGATGATCTGAATTTGATCCCTAAGATCCACTTTGGAGAAGGAGAGAACTGACTCCAGCAAGTTTCCCATGGACCCACACATGCATTGCCCCCCCCACACACAGTATAAAAATTCAAGGAGAATATTGAAAAATGGGTCGATTTGGCATGAGCAAATAACATTTCCATTATATATTAACATTTATATTTCCAGCTTTAGAATACCCAAATATATAGGACAGACAGATATCGGACCTAAAAAGAGATGGGTTATTACACTAAGAGACTTTAAATATCTCAATTCCATCAATGAGTAGATTATCCAGACAGAAATTTAACAAAGAAATAGTACAATTAATTTCCACCTTAGAACAAATTGACCCAACAGAGATCTATAAAACATTCTATTCAGCAGCTGAAAAAGGCATCTTCTTCTTCCTAACACATAGATGAGTCTCCAGGGTGTTTTCTAAGGAAAGACACAAAACAAAACTCAGAAAACAAAGCTTAAATAATTCTGAGAGTCTCTTTGGACCCCAATGAAACAAAACAAAGAATCAGCCACAAGAAAAAAAAAAAGGGAAGTTAAGTGAATACGTGAAAACAAAATAACAAGTGTTTCAGCAACCAGTGCATCAGAGGGAAATCAAGAAGGAAGTTTAAAGATTTCCTCAAATCAAAAATTAGAAGCAAGTCACAAAAATAACTTTAGAGATACTATAAAAATTTGCTAATACAGAGGCTGATAGCAATCAATGTATTCAGCCTAAAAACACAGAGGTGTTCCTATTGTTATATGTCAAGGAGTTAGATAAATAAGAAAGCAAACTCAAAAAGTAGGTGACAGACAGAAGTAATAAGCAATAAACATCACAAAAGAGAAAGGGAATGACTTTTTAAAATATATAAATATGGATCCTTAAATTACAGACAAGTATACATTCACCACTCATCAAAGAAGTTTCTTTTTGCAACAGATGGAGGCTATTGAAGAATTCCACAACTGGTCACACACAGAGAATAAGGGTCTGAGAGATGGCCAGTCCTAAGTGACACATCTACAATGCAACCTCTACACCTAAGACAGGGAATATAGTGGTAGAGAGGGTAGAGATACTAATGTATCTCTCAACTTTTACCAGTGAAGCTTCTTCATACAATAGAGGATGATGCACACAGAAGGCCCAAACTGGCAAAAGTGTAGTGAATAAGAGACTGCAGAGTGTGGGTCTCTAGATAAGGCTCTTATATTAAACCTCACCAACCCAGGCTTATGGACCACTTGAATAAGAGAGGATGAGTGGATGGAATGATTGTAAGAACCAGGGGTGGTGCATGATCGAAAGGAAACAAGACTTCCAGTTGTCTGAGAATTTGCTCACAGGAACTTACAGCAATGGTGACTGCATGCATAAGACCCATGAAAACTGAGACTGAAAAAAAAAAAAACAGCAAAGAACTGAGCAGGAGGCCCCAATCTTACCCAAGGAACTATCATATCAAGGTGAAGGATTGTTGATCTTTAAGGGAGTGACTCTAGATAGGCTGATGAGACTCTAGTGGATGAGCTAATATCAAGTGACATCTGGGTGCACAAATTTTGCTTGATAGGCTTTAACATATGTGACAAAATGCACGAAATCCAGTGGAGTTCTGATCCCTAGAATCCACAAAAAATGCTGGATGTTTTAGTGAGTAGCTGCAATCCTAGCATGCCTACAGATGGGGGAAGACAGGAAGAAATCTATAGATTGTGGCCAGATAGCAGTAGAAAAACAATAGAAATCCTGTCTCAAATACATGTGTATGGGTGGGTGCACGCACAGACATACATATCATGCTCTTCATCATTAGTTAAAATCTGAAACCAAACACAGAATTTCATTTTGAATATTAGAAGGTATTCAATGGCTGATTAAGAAAGAATTCTTAGCATATTTTTACACAAAATAACATAAAGTATTTACCAACTTTGAGAGAAAATTAATTATTGCAATATTGAAGAATCGAGGGGGCTATGGGTGAAACTGATTGTTATCGTTAACTTCCCAGTAGGGGCTGTTATCACTAACTTCCCGGTAGGGGCCTCAGGGTGGTGGCAGGTGGTCCGACTGCAAATGTCCTATCTTCCACTGCTAGTTTCACAAGACCTGGGTTAGAATCTTGGCTTATCGAATGGCTGATTACAGTTCTTTTTCTAAAATGGCCTTCCTGCTGTCAGTCGGGTCCTTCAATATAAATGGATTAAACATCTCAAAAATAAATTTGGTGCACTTATTTAGTTAGATATGGGAGTTATAAATGGAAGACTGGAGGTTAAACAAACAGGAATAGACCAAAATTGTCAATGAAAATTATTAATTGAAATGGCGAATAAAAAATATCGAGAAATTTATAAAGCATAGTAACACAAGGTAGCTGTGGGTTTCTCTACTATTTTTAAATAAGTGTAAGAATAAAAAGATGTGTGAATTCTATACACATTTCCATATTATATGTATAGATATATGACACATTTTTATTTTCAAATATAAAAAGTACATTTTTAAAAATTTAATTTTTGAAAGCATCATACAATATATTTTGATCA
>NW_008355468.1:2346863-2351183 GCF_000622305.1 Nannospalax galili | reverse complement strand
TCTATGCAGTAAAAAATGTGTCCTCAAATGTCCTTCAGTGTACCTAATCCAGTGGAGCCTGGTTAACCTATCTTGCATCACACACTGAAGGAAAACCAACTCTCCCTCTCCCAGTAGGAGATAAAACAGTAAGCTTGTGGGAGAAAATTACAATTTCCAAGAATTTGTTCTTTCAAACTTACTGTGGGATTACTGGCCAAATGGTTCAGCTGGTAAAAGGCATTTGCCATAAAGTCAAATGACCTGAATTCAATTCCTGGAACCAACAAATTCTCTGAATTCCATATGCATACCAAGACTACAGTGAGTGTGAACACACACACACACACACACACACACACACACTGTTTTAGTTTCTTTTCCTGTTGCTGTAATAAAATGTCCTGAGAAGTTACTTAAGGGAGAAAGAGTATATTTGACTCACAGTTTCAGATTGTGGTTCATCAATGTGGGGAAGTCAGGGTAACAGGAATGTGAAGCTGCTGGTCACACTACATCCACAGTCAAACACAGGAAACAAAGAATTGATGCTTGTTCAGTTGCCTCTCTTTTTCATTCAGGTCAGGGCTGAGCCCATGATATGTAGATGCCTAGATTCAGGATGGGTCGTCCAACCTCATTTAAACAAATTAAGAAAATCCCTACAGGCCAACCCCATCTAGACAATATCATATAGCTTCCTTTCTCCGGTGACTCTAGAATGTGTCAGGTTGATAAAACTTGTGATCTGTTCCAGTTTCCTTCTTTGCTGCTCTGATAAAACATAAAAGCAAACTTTGGGAGGAAAGAGTTTGTTTTCTTATGGGTTACAGACTATTGTTGAGTGAAATCAAGGCAAGAACTCAAGACAGAAACCTGGAACCAGGAACCCAAGCCACATGGGGGAATGCTATTTACAAACTTGTTCCCTCTGCTTGCTCAGTGACATTTCTTATTCAACCCGGGACACCCTGACTAGGGACTGCACTGCCCACATCGGACTGGACATTCCCCAGCAATCAACAATCCAGGAGATTCCACTTGGACGTTTGCATAGGCCAATCTGATGAAGAAAACTCCTCAATTGAGATTCCGTTGTTTCAAATGTGTCAAGCCCATAATTGAAGCTAGCTATGACACCATCACATTACATGATTTTTTTTTATTTTTTATTTTGGTCTTTTTGAGACTGTGTCTCCCTGTAGCTCCAGCTGTCCTGAAATTCACTATATAGACCAGGCTGGCCTTGAACTCACAGAGATCCATCTGCCTCTGCCTCCTGAGTGCTGGGATTAAAGGCGTGTGGCACAACGCCTGGCTTCATTACATGATTTTAAAAAATGTATTAAGAGGCTAGGGAAGTAGTTCACTGGTACAGCACTTGCCAAGTGGGTACAAGGCAATGGATTCAATCCCCAAGTATCTCTCTCTCTCTCCTCTCTCTCTTTTTCTTTCTCTTTCTCTCTCTCTCTCTCTCTCTCTCTGTCACACACACACACACACACACACACACACACACACACACACACTTGCTGTCTCCAAACAGAAGCGATCATCATGCAGACTATGAAGTTTCACTCTTCCTATATTACCTGTCTCAGTTAATATTACTCTGGCCTTAGTCAGAAATATGGCTGTAATCCTAACATTTTTGCTAGTATATGCCCTACCAATAAGTCATTCTATTCATCCAAATATTTCACCTTAATATTGCTTGAGTTTATACTGCAATTTCTCTTTCTGTTTCCTAACCTTTAGCCAACATCATGAAATCTCATCTTAATTACTATAGCTGTCATGTGAAACTTTTTTCCATTATGACCCCTTTAAAATATTTTCCTTCTCTACAAAAGCTTCAGAAAATAATAATAAAACCTTGCTACTGCAGCTGCTTATCTAGATTGATAGTTCTGATATTTTGTTTTTCTTAAACTATAATTGTTTTGGTTCATGTACTATGAAGTTTATAATTTTGCCTGACATCTTAACTGACAATGTGTTAAATAGGGATAAATATTATTGAGTTTATCTAAGTATCTTAAAGGTTATTGATAAAGTATAAAATGCTCTTGTGGTGGTTTGCATGAGAATATCCTCCATAGGCTCCAAGTATTTGAATTTTTGTCCCCAGTTGGTGGTGCTGTTTTAGGAGGACTTAGAAGGTGTGGCCATGCTGGAGGAAGCAGGTCACTGGGGGTGGGCTCAGGGAGTTCTTAAGCCTTACTAGATCTCCAGTCTTGCTCTGTTTCCTGTGCCTGCTTGAAGATGTGAGTGCTTAGCTTCAACTCCTTCTCCAGCCACCTCTGCCACCATGCCTCCCTACCATGATGGACTCCTGCCCGTTGGAACTGTAAGCCAAAAAACTCTTCCTTTTATAAATTCCTATGGCAATGGCGTTGCTATTACAGCAACAGAAAAGTAACTGTGCAGATCTCTACAACTAAGTAGGCACAAATTTAAAACAAAGAAATGAGAGGATCAAGTAGAACTGCTGACAGATAGTGTTCTTTTAAAAAATATTTATTATTTTTATTTTATGTGTATTAGTGTATTACCTGAATGTATGTAAGTGTACCCGTGTTGTGCATGAAAGATCCCCTCAGAACTGGAATTACAGATGTTTTCTAGCTGCCATGTGGGTTCTGGGAATTGAACCCAGGTCCTCTTCAAGAGCAGTCATTGCTCTTAGCAGCTGAGCCATTTCTCCAACCCTGGCAGATAGTATTCTTTACTAAATAAGTTAACACTACAAATATCTCAAAGCAACATATAGCCATATAGATACAAACCTCCAGTAGAATTATCAATCCTTTAACTCATATGCTTCTTTTTTATTTTCTATTTTATTTTAATAACATAGACATTTTTTCTACTAAATTTTTGCAAGCTTTGTCTTCAATTTTATTACCCCAGTAAATAGAGAATTAAAACAGACCAGGACAAAGAAAATTTATAATGCCCTCACAATTGTTTCTCCATATATAGTTGGTTCATCTAACCCCTTAGAGATTAAAAACTTTGAAACTCTGAGGCACTACATATATGATTAATTCATATGTAATATGTGCTGAGTTGAGTTGAGTCACTGCTAATTAAAAAATAAAAGAATGAGTGTCTAAGCAAACCAAATGTCTAAGCAGTTTGATCAACTCAGTTTATTTGTTATATTGACAACATACTACTCTATTACTTGTATGAAAAAAAGGATATGTATTTAAATTTTTTATTGAGCTTTTATAATTTCATACAATAGTTCTAAACTAAATTTAGACCCCCTTCCCAACCCATTCCCCCTCATTCCCCCGCCAGACCTCATGTATTAGACCCTACATGTTAAGTCCTATCCAGTGAAGCGCTTGTACCCAGATGTTCTTCAGTGTAAATTCTTTCACTAGAGTCTAGTCTGCACAGCTAGAGATCATATGTAAGGTAGAAATCAGTTTGCAATAGGTCTTAGTCTAGGGCTGGCTCACCACTCACTTCTCTCCTCCCCTCTGGGCCATTGTCTAATTGAGTTGGTATGGGTCCTGTGCTCTATGCCATTGGCACAAGTCCACATGTGCGAGCTTTCAGTGACCTGAAAGCCTCTTCCCTATGTTTAAGAACCAGCCCTGGCTCTCACAATCTTTCTGCCCCCTCTTCTGCAATGGTCCCTGAGCCATGGTTGGGAGAGGTTCAATATAGGAGTCCTAGACAAGGATACACACTCTGCAGTCTCTTATTCTTTAAAACTTGGCCAGTTGTGGCCTTCTGTGTGCATTGTACTCTGTTGTATGAGAAAGCTTCACTGGTGAGAGTTGAGTGATATGTTAGTTTTCTCTCTACCGCTTGTTCTGCTATGTTCCATGAATGTTGGGTGTAGAGGTGCAGCTGTAGATGTGTCTCCTAGTACTGGGCGTCTCTCAGGTGTATATTCTCTGTGACTGACCAGTTGTGGAATTCTTCAGCAGCCTCCATCTGTTGCAAAAAGAAGCTTCTTCGATGAGTGATGTACTGTATGATTGTCTGTAAATATAAGGATCCATGTTTAGCATATCGTAAAAAATTTCATTTGTAGAGCCAGGCATGGTGGTGCTTGCCTTTATTCCCGTACCAGCACTAGGGAGGCAAAGGCAGGTTGATCTCTGGGAATTCAATCCCAGACTGGTCTGCATAGCGAGTTCCAGGCCAGCTAGAGCTACAGGGGAAACCTTGTCTCAATCAATCAATCAATAAATAAATAAATGAATTGTAGGAAAATTATCTTCTATTCTGTGATCAGTAAAAAAGTGGTTTACAAATTTAAGTGATGTTTTCATTGCTTTTATTTTCCTTTCACAGCCTGTCTTGTCCTTTAGAGCA
>NW_008355468.1:2313960-2346795 GCF_000622305.1 Nannospalax galili | reverse complement strand
GCATGTTCCTTTATGATAGATAAATTTTGGGTAGACGGTTTCCAGGTCAGTTCCTGCTGCATTGTTCCAAGACCTGTATCCAAAGTATGTAAGGTCTTGTTTTCAGCAAAACTGTCTTGTCTACTAGTTCTGGGAGTTAACCAAGAGGTTTTACTTTGTGAGTGTTGTTAGGTGTGGTGGTATACACCTTTAATCTCAGCATGCAGGAGGCAGAGGCAGGTGGATATCCGTGAATTCAAGGCCAGCCTGATCTACATATCCAGTTCTGATTAAGATACTACTATATAAAATAATTTATCACCGACATAATTATTTCCATTACAAATATTATTTATGGGATAGATAAATGGCTTGGTGAGTAACGTGCTTTCCTCTCATTAGCAAGGATCCCCTGAACTCAGGTAAAGTCAGGCACAGTACTGGGCATCTACAATTCCAGTGAATCTATGGTCAGAGGCAGAAGAATCCCTGGAACTCATAGGCCAGCTAGTCAAGTGTATGCATGGGTAAACAACAAAGAGACCCTACCTCAAACAAATTGGAAGGTGGAGACCGATCTCAGAGGTTGTCTTTGACCTTCACAGGCATGCTATGGCAGGCACAGGCCTACACACATACACACACACACACACACACACACACACACACACGCCCCATATACTCACAAATAAATAAATCAATAAATCATTATCTCTTGGCAACCTAAAGGCAGCATTGATTTCAGTTATGTTTACAGCTGTGATGTATAAAAGGAGTTGAATAAAATATGAGGCACTTTGTGTGTAGTTTAGAATAATGATAAAGATATTATGGGTTTCTAAGAGTTTCCCTTTTTTAAAATTTTGTTTTGTTTTGTTTTGTTCTGTACTTTCCTACTATGCAACCCTAACTGACCTAGAACTCCTTATGTAGACCAGGCTGGCCTTGAACTCACAGAGGTCCTCCTGTCTCTTCCTCCTGAGAAATGGGATTAAAGGATTACACTGAATGAAATAACTTATCTAAATACCTATAGTAGCATCTCAGTGTCAATAGACAATATTTGAATACAGAAGATTAGAGATAAACAAATGTCGGGGAGAGTATGACTATGCCTCTCTGGTTCTCTCATTCTATAATAGTATTTATTTATTCATTTATTCATTTATTTATTTATTGAGAAAAAACTTTTTATTGAATTTTTATGTACTTCATATAGAACATCAAAATATCTTTTAAAGCTAACATAATAGAAACTATCAATAATTTCTTATCAAAGAAACAGGAAGGAAGAAACTGGACCCACAGAAATGACACTCATTCTACGATGTTTCTGAAATATGAGGATTATCTTGGCATATAAACAAGGGTTTTGTCTGTGTCTGTGTCTATCAAGACTGCTCAAATCTACATTTACTTCCTAAGGTGAATTCAGTTCTCCATCTGTCCTCAGAGTAAAATAGGACAGCATTGAAAATCAAAGAAATAACAGAGAATGTTTAATTCGTTTTTCTGAGCCTACATATTAGGGCTAGATTTACAAAATAATGGTTTCTCTCTAGAAATATACCACAGTCCAACATTTCTTCAGAAAACTGAAGAAGCTTATGAAAACTGTGGGCCTTTAAATACAAATAAAATTATTTGACTGCATATAAAACCAAATACTAAAAAATTAAAAAATTCTATGTATCTGATAATAAAATAATTTCCATTTTGTTAATTCAATTTACATCCATTCTACATTTTTCAATTTTTATAGTGACGCATTCTTTTTTTTCTTTCTTTTTTTATTTATTAATTTTTACACCCACTTCCCAGATGGTACCCTCCCATAGCCTCCCTCCCCCCATAGAGCCCTTATACTCTGATATGTGCCACCAGGTCCAGCTTTTCTACCTTACTCTCTTGAGACAAGGCCTTTCACTGAGTAGGGAGCTATGCTGGCAGCCAGCTAATTCAGAGAGCCTCCCGTCTTCTCGACCAACAGTACTAGAATTACCAGTGCCTGACGTTTTATGTAGGTCTTGAGAATTTGAACTCTAGTCTTATGTTTGTTCAAAAATCACTTTTATATGCTGAGCCATTTCCTCAACTCAAGAAATTATTTTTAATATATTCAAAATAAGAAAACTATACTTCCATAATTATATATATAAACATGAAATAAGGAGAACCACACCACAGATATGTTAATGTGTCTGTGCACTGACATATTTAAGAGTAAATATTTTCTTTGCACAGTAATAAAATGGCTCTGACCTGAACATGCTTGTTGTAGCCTGTTGTGCACACTCACACTCATATCACAAACACACAAATATACAAGAAATAATAAACAAATGAAAAAGTGAACTCATTAAGCATATATTAGCATATTACATGGAAAATAAATCAAATATATATATATAACAGTTCATTTATCACATTTTACAAACTTACTAGTTAATAGCTATGATATAAGTAATATTTTAGATAAATTTATGTGCAGATCAAGATTATATCTGTATACTCAAGAAACACTTTTATCTCAAAACGTGGAATAGGTGGCTTATTCTGGAGCCAATATGACTCATTATGAGTCCAGGAACACACATTCATGTTTCCTCAAACACCATGTTCCAACATAGTAACAGTTTCATAAAGCAGCCTAACAAGGAAACTCATAAATCAAGACACTTTAGATATTTTGGTGGAAACATCAGATATTTTGGTGGAAACATGAGGAAAGTGGAAAATTCTGTTTTAAGCCTGAAATACTATCAAAATAATTTGACCGTTTCCACATCACTTAAATTCTAATCAATCAGCTTTTGTAGCTTCTTTCTAGAAACATGTCCACATATCAAATGTGACTTTGTATTTTGAATCTAGTTCATTTACTTCTATTTACTTTTAGACCCTTTTCTTTCACAGATAATTCTGTCTAGCTATCATCTATTCATCTAGCTATCATCTATATACCATCTATTTATCTATCATCTGTCAATCTATCTTTATCATATCAGCTTATCATCTATTTGTCTATTAACCATCAATTCATCTATTTATCATTTACTTAGCTGTCATTCACCTATCCTTCAATTTATCTATCTGTCATCTCCTAAACATGTAACTAAACATATACTCTGTTGAGGCAATGATGGCACACAACTTTAATCCCAGCAATTGGGAGGCAGAGGTAGGTGGATTTTTGTGAGTTCGAGGCAAGCCTGGTCTACATACTGAGTTCCAGA
Source organism: Nannospalax galili (assembly GCF_000622305.1). Lineage (NCBI taxonomy): Eukaryota > Metazoa > Chordata > Mammalia > Rodentia > Spalacidae > Nannospalax > Nannospalax galili. Next base: position 2,343,580 of record NW_008355468.1, on the reverse strand, counting down.
CCAGCTGAGACTACAGGGAGACCCTGCTTCAAAAACACAAAAAGAAAGAAAGAAAAAAAAAACACTCAGAAAAATGTTACCCTCTATTTCTATTCTGTTGCATCCATCAACATAACCTGGTAGAAACACAGCTCATTATTTTTATTATTTCTACACTCTTTTATCACAAATTAGCATATCATTGTACTTTATTATTCCAGATACATACTGTTAGTTTAAGAAGTGGTGGCTAGGGGCTAGGAACTCAAAAGGAAATTCCATGCCAGGAATAAAAGTGGCTCAACAGGAGAAATATCAGACTTCCAAGAGAGAGAGATTATTCCTGGTTCCTGTAACAGGACCCCCAGAACTAAATCTCCATATGCAAATTTATTGGATTTTGCTTTAGCTTTTCTGCAAAATGTAACACTGCTAAGGCAAATCAAAGACATGTAATGAATTTCTCTTTCTGAAGTTTTGGTTCAACTGTAAATCAAAATGTTGCTACATTTTTATACATATAGTATATATTTTTTCTTTCATTTAAAAATTTTTTTTTCTAGTCAGGGCTTCACTATTGTGAAGTCCAGGATAATCTGGACTTCACAGTCTTTTGCCTCTGCCTTCCCATTGTGTATTTTCCTCCTAATGATGGTGAGAATTCAGACCCAAAGACAAACAGCACACATTTAATTTTGAATTCATATTGAATACCCAGCCCTCAGTGTCTCAGATCTCTGTACTTACTTGAAAACACAGCATTTAAACAGTTTATTGTGATTAAGTGACTTTATGTAGGTGGACTTTAATTCAATGTGACCAGTAGTCTCATTTTTTAAAAGAAACCTGGATAAAGAAAGAGACATTTGTAGAAGCATGCCCACATAGCAACAACTGTGTGATGATTCAGTAAGAGACAGCAATCCAACAAGGGATGCTTCGTGAGAAAAAAAACTTGCTCACGCCTTTTGTACAGAATGTGGCAGAAGAATAGGGCTCAATGAACAAAAAGCATAGAAGTTTAATATATTAAAAAGCCAGTTGGCAGAAAGACTGGAAACTGTTTGCTACCAAGGCAATATCTCACAAAACAGATCAGACATGAGAAAATGCAGGGAATTGTAGGAGCTTTGCAAGTATCTATGAAAGGTTATCTCTAGGCACAGGGCTTTGCAGCTTCACCTTTGTACTAGGTCTCTGTCACATTCATTCTTGGGAATGCATTTCTCTTCCTTACTAGGCTGCTCAATTTATTTCAGTGTTTATGTGTCCCTGTCCTAACAATTATTCCAGAACACTAGAACATGTAAATCTTGAAGGGTGCCCTTTGGTTTCAAAATCTTCACTTATGATGACAGCTTCTGGAGACTTGTGAGGACACTCATTTCTGTTGTTTAAATCAAACAGTCTATGATATTTTGCTAGGAAATCTCTAGAAAACTAATAAATAGTATTATGAAGCATTTATGATAGTTCTCCACCAAGATAAGAACATTTAAATTTATACATAAGAATTAATATTGCAGATCATTTCATCCTGGACCTCAGAAAGTTATCTAAACTCAATAGAGGTAAATTTATACAGTCAGTAATACAGTTAGTACAAATTAAAAACATAAAATGTATTTTTAGCAATCTCCCTAACCCCACATCATTTTCTCCTTCTAGCCTTGGGTATCGGACCGCTTCTGATCTTAATACCCCCAATCTCTGGATGACCCTCTTATCCCAGACCCACCCAGTATATCCTGATACCATGAACCCAGACAGCTCAATCTTCAGTCTAGTTTCCTAGAGCCTTCATAAGCTGACCCCACCCTCAACTCACCTTACACACCAGAATCCAGCCTTCTATCCTAACTTTCCCCACCCCAAGCTTCCTGGGATTCCCAAGAACAGCTTTCATCCCTGGTAAGTCTGACTCTGCCCATAGCACCTTGACACCCCTACAACCTGAGCAACTCTAGTCTCCCAAACCCTATATCCTGTTCTCTTTCTTACCTTGGGCACAGGCCTGCTTTTGCTCTTAGCACCACAGATCTCTAAATTATACTCTTAACTCCACATGGTGGTGAGTTTTTCGAGTCACACTGTGTCCATCACCCTACACTGGGATCATCTATAGCCCCTCCCACTGCTGTAGGGTTAGGCTTCCCTGTCATTTAGTAGTGTCCTAGAACTTTCCAGACTGCCTGAGGTCACCTAAATCCAGCCTCCACCTAGCAAGCTTCCCATGTTGTGCTATACCTGCTGACTAGAGGAGCCCATACCTTAGGAGGAAACCTGAGAGCATCTGATCCTCACGTGACTTGGGCCTCTGAAGGAACTCCTGCGTAGTTGGAAGGTCGGATCCATGGGGTTCCTCCAATATAAAATCAAAATAAAAACCTGAAGCCTAAAATAACCAGCTTTATATACCCAATAAGAAAACAACAAAGGCACATCAAGTATACAAACATAAACAAACAATCTCAACAAAAGAAGGCTTGAGTCTCACACCACAATCAGAAACAACAAAGGAAATCCACATGCCAAAATCACAACCAAAATATAATAAGGAAAACCCAAATAATATGTCCCCACCAGATACCAGGAGTCTTATAGAGAAGTTCTACAAGGAGAGCCACCTAGAGATAACTCAGGAGACAAAATTTAAAAGAACAATTGTAAACATGATCAAATAATTCATTGAATTTAAAAAACACACAAAGAAGTAAAAAAAAATTAGGGATAAGCTTCTGACTAAATTCACAAATGAGTTAGAAATAGTGAAGAAAACTCAGGCTGAAATAAAGAAGGAAGTGAAACACTCAGTAAGCCAGTTAGAAAAGAGTAGGAGAAAGCCTTACCAATAGAATGAATACAATGGAGAACAGAAAATCAAGGCTGAATAATAAAGTTGACAAGGACTGCTCAAGTAAGGATTATGAAAAATTAAAGAAAACATAGGAATTGAATATGCAGAAAATGTAGGGCACAAGGAAAAGAAAAAAATTATGCATCATAGACATAGAGGAAAGAGAAAAATCTTAGGATAATGGTATGGATCAGATCTTCAATACGATTGTAGAAGAAAATTCCCAAAATTAAAGAATGACATTCCCATATAAATACAAGAAGCACAGAGAACACCAAATAGAAAGGACCAAAAAGAAACTCCCCACGGCATATCATAGGAAAAATACTAAATGTACAGACAAAGAGAGAATATTGAGACCTGCTAAAGAAAAACAACAAGCCACATGTAAAGGAAAACCCGTCAGAATCACAGCTGAAGTCTCATTGCAAACTACAAAAGCTAGAAGAATCTGAACCAAACTATTTCCAATTCTAAATTACCATAAATGCAAACCCAGAATACTTTACCAATCAAAAACATCTATTATAGTTGAAGGGGAAAGAAAAATCTTCCACAACATAAATAGACTGAAAGAATTCATGTCCACAAAACTTGGCCATCATAAAATTCTTGAAGAAATACAAAGAGATGAAGAAAGCACTACCTATACCCATGGGGCAACAGGAAGAAATTAAATGAAGGTATAACTGTGGAAACTCACATTTAGACCAAGAACGAAAACACCAATTAAAATGATGAGAACTACTACACTTCTTTCAATAATAACTTTAAATATCGATTAACTGAACTACCCAGTCAAAAGGCAAAGGCCAGTTGAATGTATTAAGACACAAATTCCAACCATTTATTGTCTGCTGGAAACTCATCTCACCTTCAAAGATAAGCACTACCTTAAGGTGAAAGGATGGAAAAAAAATATTCCAAGAAAATAGCACTGAGAAACAAGAGTTTGGGGCCTGGAGAGATGTCTCAGGAGTTAAGAACACTGACTGCTCTTGCAGAGGACCCAGGTTCAATTCTCAGCATCCACATTGCAGCTATGAACCATCCTTAACTCCAGTTATAGGGAAATCTGACATCCTCTTCTGACCTCTGCAGCATTGCATGACAAGGGTGCATTCACATACACACAGGCAATACACTTATACATGTAAAATAAAAATAATAGATAAAATATATTAGAAAAGAAGCAAGAGTTGCAATTCTAAAATCTGACAAAATAGACTTCAAACTAAAACTAATCAGAAGAAATAAAGAGTGCCACTTCATTCTGATCAAAGGAACAAGTGACCAAGATGATAGTACAATCATGAACATATATGCACCAAACTCCAAGTGCAGCCAACATCATAAAATAGCACTACAGGACTTTAAGACACAGATTAATCCCAACTCAATAATAGTAGGGGACTTCAACACTGTACTAACTCAATTAGATCAACTAGACAAAGAATAAATAAAGAGACCTCTGAATTAAACAATACTATACATCAAATGGACCTACCAGATACCTACTGAATAATCCCCCCAAGCACCAAAAAATATACTTTATGTTCAACAACCCATGGAACCTTCAACAAAATGGACCACATATGGGGGCACAAAACAAGCCTCAAAAATACAAAAGAAAATTGAAATAATTTCGTGCATTCGACCCGGCCGCAACACAATAAAGCTTAAAATCAACAATTTAAACAAGCTCATAACATATAAGAAAATTAAAAAGATCACCCACCATGAACAAGTAGGCTTTGTTCCAAAGATGCAGGGATGTTTCAATATACATGTCAATAAATGTCTTAAATCAAATAAATGGACTCAGAGACAAAAACCATATGGTCATCCCGATGGAGGCAGAGAAGGCCTTTGACAAAATTCAACATGCTTTTCTGATGAAAGTCCAACAAGAAATTGGACTGAAGGGAACATACCTCAACAAAATTAAAGCTATATACTACAAACCCACAGCCAATATCATTTGAAATGGAGAAAAACTGGAAGCATTCCAGATAAAATGATTAACACTTTCAGTAAAATGGAAGGTTATAAACATAATCTAGAAAAATCAGTAGCCTTTCTATATACCAATAACAAGCAGTTGAAGAAAGAGTACATGGAAACAATACCATTCAACAACAGCCTCAAAAATATCTCAGAATAAACCTGAAAAAGACATTAATGACCCCTACAAAGAAACTGTAATGTTTAAGGAAAGATATTGGGGAAGACATCAGAGCTTGAAACAACCTCCCATGCTCATGGATGAGAAGAATTAACAGTGTGAAAATGACCATACCACCAAAAGGCATTTAGAGATGCAATGTAATGCCAGTTGAAATCCCCATGACATTCTTCACAGAATTGGGAAAAATAATCCTAAAATTCATACAGAAGCACAAAAGACTCCAGACAGCCAAAGCAACCCTGAGCACAAAGAGTGATGCTAGGGAGATTATGATACTAATTTTGAAAATATATTACAGAGCTAGAGTCATAAAAACAGCATAATACTGGCACAAAAAAGACCCATAAATGAATGGACCATAATTGAAGACCCAAACATGAGTACATGCAATTTCAGCCACCTGATATTTGACAAAGGGCAAAAAACATTCATTGGTAGAAAGAGTATATTCAATAAATGCTGCTGCAAAACTGCATCTACATGTGTAGAAAAATGAAACTAGATCCTTATCTTTCACCTTCCATAAAAGTCAACCCCAAATGCATCAAAGACTTCAATGTGAAACCTGAAACTCTGAAACTGTTAGAAGAAAACATTGGCAATAACCTAGAAGATACAGGTGTAGGAAAGGACTTTCTAAATCGGACATCAGTTGCTCTTGAATTAAGGTCAAGAATCAACAAATGGGACCTCATTAAAATAAAAAGCTCTGTACATGGGCTGGAGAGATGGCTCAGCAGTTAAGAACACTGGCTGTTTTGTAGAAGACCCAGGTTCACATCCCAGTACCAACATGGCAGCTAACAACTATCCATAACTCCAGTTCCAGGGGATCCGACAGCCTCTTCTGTCCTCTGTGGGCATTGCACGACATGGGTGAACTTACCTACAAGGAGGCAACACATGTATACACATAAAATAGAAATAATAAACAAAATATTTTAAAAAGCTCTGTATACTAAAAGAAACCACCAAGGAACTGAAGAGAAAACCCATAGAGTAGGAGAAAATCTTCACCAGCAACACATCTGACAGAAGTTTGACATCCAGAATATATAAACAAGTCTTAAAAGAAGAATGAAGAAGCAAGTGACCCAATTAAAAGCTAGGCTAAGGATCTGAATAGAGAGTTCTCAAAAGAATAAATAAACTTGACTAAGAAACATCTTAAAAGGTGTTCAGTGTCATAAGTAATTAGAGAAATGCAAATTAAAACTACTTTCAGAGTCAAAGGGGCTGGAGAAATGGCTCAAAGTTTAAAAGCCTTGCAGAGGACCAGGTTCTAATCCCAGCACTTACATAGAGGGTAATGACAGTCTGCAACTGTAGTTCCAGGGGATCTGAAGCGCTCTTCTGACCTCTTGGGTATTGTACAACATGGGAGCACTTACACATATGCAGCCAATATACTTATACTCATTTAAAAAAAGAAAACAAAAAACTACTTTAAGATTCCATTTTACCTGAGTCATACTGGCTAAGCTCAAAGGAACAAATGACACCAAATACTGGACAGGATGTGGGGAAAGGGGACTGCTCATCCACTGCTGGTGGGATTGCAAAGTTGGATAACCCTTATGGAAAAGCAGTGTGGAGAACTCTTTAAAAACTAAAAATGAACAAACCATTTGTCCCAGTTATACCACTCCTTGGCATATACGTAAAGGAATCATCCTATTGCAGAGGCACTTGAACAAACATATTTGCTGCTGCTCTTTTCACAATAGCTAAGAGATGGAAGCAACTTCAGTGTCTCTGAACTGATGATGGATAATGAAAATGTGGTACATTTATACAATGGAGTTTTACTCAGCAGTAAAGAAAGATGAAATCATGAAATTTGCAGGTAATTGGATGGAACTAGAAACTGTTATACTAAGTGAAGTAACACAGACTCAGAAAAACAAACGACATATGTTCTCCGTTATATGTGGATACTATCACTAAATCCTTATACGTGAATATGTATCCAGATATAACTGTAGGAACCAAAATAATGAACAGGAACCAGGAAGGTAAAGGCAAAGAATGAACCTGAGAATGAACAGTAGGAGGCAAGTGTTACTAAGGGAGAAATGGATAAAAATGAGAGTATTTAAATGGGTGGGGGGAAGGGCAGGTTATACAAGGAACCTTGGAGATAAAGAAAAAGAAAAAGCTCAAGAGAGGTGGGACCATAGAAGACAGGTTTTATCAAGGGAGAAATGGGGTAAAAGAGCAATCTATGGTAGAAGGATTAGACAGGGAGAGAGGAGAGATAAATAATGCCTCATTAGTTTAAAAAAAAAAAACAGGCAGAATCCTATTCATTCAACAACCTAATGACAATTTACACAAACACTATCTGTACATCAGTCCATGTGTGTAACTTTACTAAAGGCTACATAACAAGAAATAGTGACAGACAGGAGAAACCTTTCTTTGAGTTGTTTGTCAGGGCGGCCAAAGAGACTCCCAAAGTTACACAGGCTATTGCCACAGTCCTTGATGGCCTCCCAGAACTTGAAGGAAAGACCCTACTACTGAAAACGGAATGTACTTTGGACACAGGATTTGAAGCAATGGAGCTGGAACTGAGTTGGAAGCCACTTCCCCTGAAGGCTAGCTCTCATTGCATTGGAGAAGACTATGAAGGTGTCAAGGGAAAGCATCAACTGATGTTCCAATACCAGCTTCAAGACCAAATAACCACATCAATGGCCTACACATCATTCAACATTGGTGCCATTGGGTCACTTTTATCTTGGGGGCTAGCAACAGCTACCTAATTGGAATAAAGGCCCACTCAATGGAAGGAAACCAAATACACATGAATGGAGAGGTCATAGATTTTAGAGAAAATCCCAAGATTATCACATCCCTAGGCCTATGTAATTTCTTACTCTGTGAAAAATATGTATCCTTACATTTACAGACAAATATCCTAGTGACCACTGATCAAAGAAACTTCTTTTGCATCAGATGGAGACTATTATCAAGTAGCACAACTGGTCACACACAGATATTGTTTTATGAACTGCCCAGACCTAAATGGCACATCTACAATGCAACCTCTACACCTAAGTTTCAAAGAACATAGATCAGGGGTAAAGAGGACACTAATGAATCTCTCAGTCCTCACTAATGAAGCTCCCTCATGCAACAGAGGGTCAGGAACACAAAAGGTCACAAATGGCCAAAATGTAGGGATTAAGAATCTGCAGAATGCTGGTTCTTGGTCAGGCCTCAACCCACCCAAGGCTCTGGGAGCATTGCAGAAGAGGGGTTGGAAAGATTGGTAGAGCCAGAGAGTTGTTGCACAGTCATTTGGAAATAGACTCCTACAAGACCCTGCGACCCTGATCATATGAATCTACAGCAATGGTGTTAGCATACAGAAGTCCCATGGAAGCTCAAACAGAAAAAAAAAAATGAAAATGAAAAAACAAATCAGCATAGAACTGGGGAAATGGACAGCAGAGCCAAATCTTAGCTGAAGTATTGGTAATTGATTACTACTAGGTGAGGAAGAGCTGATCTTCCTAAAGTGAAGGACTCTAGATAAGCTGACTAGACTTCAGTAGATGAACTTGCACTGAGTAACATCTGGGGACACTAAGTTGACACAATAGGCCTTAACACAAATCACAGAATGCATGAATTCCAGTGGGAAGCTATGGGTGGGTGCCAGTGGGGACAGGGTTATAAAGATGCTTAAAATTGAGATAATTCTGCATGAAATCCACAAAAATTCAATGAAAACAATTTTAAAAAAGAAAATTTTACATATATATATATATATATATATATATATATATATATTCCCCATGAGATAAGACACCATGACCAAGGGAACTTATAAAAAGAAGAGTCTATTTAGTTTACAAAGGGGCAGGAGTCCATCATGGTGGGGAGGCCTGGCGGTAGCAGTGGCTGAAATAGCAACAGAAACTATGCAGTCACATCTTTAAGCAGGCACAGGAAGCAGAGAGTGACTGGGGATCCTCAAGGATTCTGAACTCTCTAAGCCCTCCCCCAGTAGCAGGCTTCCTTCAACAAGGCCACACCTTCTAAGACTCCCAAACCAGTGCCACCACCTGGGGACAAAACATTGAAACACTTGGAGTCTTTGGGGACATTCTCATTCAAAAAACTACAGCTTGGTTTTAAAACTTCATTCTGCTACTCTACAAAGTCAAATTTAAACTTGACCAGGGGCCCAGGGGATGACGCAGTGAATAGGAGTACTTTGCTGTGAAGCATGAGCACATGAACGCAGATCCCAGAACCAGGACAAAACCCCTGTGGCTACATAGGAGCCTATAACCCCAACATTGTGGGCTTCAGATACAGGAAGATTGCTGAGGCTGGCTGGCTTAAAGTCTTGCACAGTTTCAGGAAGAGACCCTGTCTCAAAGGAATGAAATGGAGAATGATAGAGCAGGACACCTGATGGCCTCCTGTGACTTCTGCAAACATGCATAACCATGTCTAAGCATATACATATATACACATATACATGCATTACACACACACATCATAAATCATAAATAAATAAACAAATACTCTAGTGGAAGTTCAAGAGACTTTTTTCTTGTAGTTTCTAGCTAGAAAGTTTAAAGACATCATTATGAGTTAACTGTTTAGCCACCAAGACAAGAAGGGAGGCTACAACATGTGAAGACAATAAATCAAGACTGGAATACAAAGCTATGGATCTGACAAAGGCACAGGTTGAGCTGTGGTTACACTGACCCTAACCAGAAATGTAAGAAACTAGACATTTACTGTTTATAAGAGTCAATCCACAAATGCTCAAGAAAGTGAATAAAAGTCCTGTGTTACTCCAACACACTGTATAGATGGGACCAACTGCTGACCTAAAGGAAAGCCTGTATTTGCTTCCAACAGAGTAATGTGTGATTGAAGCAGTTTCATAGTAATGATTAGTTTCTATTTTCTGCAGTATTATTCAGTTCAATTTCAGTACTCGCCATACTTCCAAATACTGAAGCTGTTTCATGGGGTTAGCAGCCAGTTGAGGAGTGGGAAATGATATCTCTGCAAACAGAGGTTTCAATAGTAAAATTGGAAATTATATCAAAGGATGGAGGTCTCTAAGGATGAAATGGAAATTCTTAAACAGTGCGAGAAATATCTTTAGATTTTCTTTAGTGATTGTAGTCTCCACGGGCGTAATCTGGTAATTTCCAAACCCATAGTTTGTTTTTTCTGGAGAGTAAGGCCAGGAAAAATAGGTCAAATGGGAAAATTCAAGGAGAGTTTAGTCAACAGACTATTTCTAAGCATATTAGAAGTAGTTTTAAAAAATATGAAGGGCAGTATTGTGCTAAGGAGCTAGTGAGAAATGTGGTAAAAAATGGGAGGCAGTTTGTTCCTCTATAGGAATGAAGGAAAAGACATGAATTGAGAGAAATTAAAAATAACATGGGGTCATGTGGGAAGGGCCTGTATGATAGGAGCTGAGATGCATGTTGAATGGAAGCCACAGGGCTACCTTTCTTCTCTCTTCTCTCTTCCTCTTCACTGATAAAACACACCACTGGAGTTAGAGGGAATGAAGTTTAACTTTATGTGGGGATTGAATGACATTGTCTAGGCAGAAACAAACAACTGTTTACCCCTACAGCACTGATGGTAGATGGAAGAAAATATTCTACCCACTTCCTGCATGGTGAGCCACTGAATCTATTGGGGTTACATAGCATGGGTGTGGGATTACATTAAAGAACATCAGTGGCTCCAAGGTCGGTGCATCACCAAGAATCCCACCTAGCAAGGGTGAAGACTCTTGCAGGCTATGTCCCTGAATCTCCCTGCCCATTCTGCAGATCGCCATTGGAGTTTCTTCTATATCAGAAATTATGTACTGCTTATTTAAACTTGATGAGGGACTCTTTGGATCTTGCAATTTTCTGAGCCTTTTGCATTTTGTTTGTGAATTTTCTGAGTCATATAATATTCATGAGTTTCCTGTCTTATTAGCCTCCCTTCCTCCTTAAAGAGGAAATGTATCAATTCACAAGCTATCGCTACACAGCCATCTATAACTTTCTCCATCTCTTACATTCTTTCTGTCCCCTCTTCTGTGATATTCCCTAAGCCTTGGTGGGAGTGATATTGATGTCTGATTTTGATTTTCCATTTATGGCTGAATGTATTAGTAATTCTGTTGCTGTGATAAAAGCACTGATCAAAGCAACTTAAAAAGAAGAATTTAGAAGGCTAGAGAGATGGCTCAGCAGTTAAGAGCACTGGCTGCTCTTGCAACGGACCTGGTTTGGGTTCCAAGAAACCACATGGCAGCTAGCAATCCCCTAACTCCAGTTCCAGAGGATCTGATGCCTTCCTCTGACCTCTGTGGACATTGTACCACATGGGTGTGCTGAAATACATGCAGGCAATACACTCATAAACATAAAATAAAAATAATAAATAACAATGTTCTTGAAAAGGAAGAGTTTATTTGAGCTTATGATTCCAAAGGAGACTGTGGTGGGGAGGCATGGTGGCAAGTGAGTGGGGTTGAAAGAGGATGGCCCACATCATCACGCAGGCACAAGAAGCAGAGAGGCACTGGAAATCCTGCAAAACTTAAGAACTCTCAAAGCCCACCTCCAGTGACAAGCTTCCTCCAGCATGGCCACACCTCCTAAAGCATCCCAAAACAGCACCAGCAACCTGGGACAAAATGTCCAAATACCTGGAGCCATGGGTGACATTCTCATTCAAACCACCACACTGAGCCTTGGGCTACCATGCCACAGTAACAGTCACTTATTCTCAGCAACTTGATTGGTTATGAGTCTCCGTGGGAATCATGGCCCATTGAAAAAAAAAAAGAAAAGAAAAAAGAAAAAAAAAAACCAAGTTTTCTTCTGGGATCTAGCTGATCCCAGCACTTATCTATTAGTATAAACACAAATGTTTAGAATATGTTTAAATGGCATATTACATCTGTTTAACAAAACATATAAGAGCCCTTTCTTCCACTCTGGAGAAAACAATCCACTCTGCATCAGATTATGGCTCACAGTACCAGTCTTTGGATCTTTATATGGCATGGGCCTTACATTCAGCAGGAATACATTTTTGTACCCATTACAGTTGAACCACTGTGTATCCATCATCCTCAACATACTGGTTGTATAGCACACAGGGTCCATGACCAAATAGTATTGCATATGGCAGCTCTCCCTGAGCAGGCAGCTTAGTGCCATTCAGCAGTACAATTGATAGCCAATTACCGAGGGACTTTCCAGCTTAATCCAAGTTTGATATCTTCATATTCCATATAAAAAGTTTGTGATGTCTGCAACAATAAGTGTTTAACATATACTTATTGCATGTAATTAACAGCAGTGGCGATAGCCTGGACTCTGCAGAGTATGCTCAGTGGTATCTCTGCTCAGCTCAGGGAGTCAGCTGATCTTTGACAGTGGAATTTTTACCCAAGAATCCTATACCTCCCGAGAAACCCTTTCCACCAGTGCTGGACACCTTCTTTTAATTTTCTCAACTTCTCTTTCATGTTCTTCCCTTAGACAAACCCTTAGACAGTCAATGATTATAAATAGTGTCCATTAATGAAACCATTTTTACAGAGAGAGCAGATCGCTGAAGTTCTATCTACGACCATTTTAAACAAGTAGCAATTGTTCTTGGAGCCAAGGATATACTTACCTAAAAGATAGGACAATTCAGCACAGCTTAAAAAGATTGCATCAGTTGGACCATTTTTTTCCCACCAAAAGAGCAATGCTGGGTACAACAGCATGAATAGGAGAAACTGCCTGATTTAGCAGTGCGTAAGCCACAGTCATTCTGTATGACTTCTCATGCTTCCTCGTCCAGAGGCACTGCTAAGGGGCTGCCACACATCTTCCAATCGCTTATATGCTTAAGGCCTGATGTGATAGCTAATTTCATTAATCTTGATTGTCAACTTATAAGATCTAGAATCAACTAGAAGTTGATACCTCTGAGTATCACAGTGAGGGAATTATAGAGATTAGGTTAATTAAAGTGGGAAGACCTATCCACTGTGGGCCAAGCATTGCCATAGCCTGGACCCTGGACTAAATAAGAAAATTAAGCATTCACCTTCCTCTACTTTCTGAATGCAGATGCAATGTGACCAGTTGCTTCAAGCTCCTGCCATCTTGATTTCCCCTCCATTATGGGCTGTACCCTCAAACTGTGAGACACAATAGAGCCTGCCTCCGTTCAGTTGCTTTTGTCGGGGTCTTATATCACAGTAACAGGACAGGTGTCTGAGGCAGCTGGCTTCTGCTATTTGGTGGTACCTGGGGATGAGGAGCGGTGCTCTCGCCTGCTGGACTACTATTTGAACTGCATCTGCTGGTCTCACAGGCCCTGGATTGGCACCAAACCTCTACTTCTCCATCAGCCACACCGAATATTGAAAGAGACAAGGATTAAGTGAAAGAAATCCCAATTCAATGCTTCTTCTTTCTGGAAGGTAATGCACTCAGTATACCCTGGGGTTAGTTGTTTGCTCCTGGACAAGTTTAACTCTCCTCACCTCCTGTCTTTCCCCCTGTTTTCTCACCTTTATCAGCATTGCTTAGGCATTAAATCCTTCCGGAATCTCATAGGTTTTGCATCAATTTTCTTTTTTCTTAAGAAATCCACTCCACACTAGTCTAGTCTAAATCCTCTCAAGTGACCAGACAGAAGCCTTGCACTTTCTCTTTTCTTTATACCCTGCCCTCCCCCACCCCACCCCTAGCTTTAGCATATTCAGTACCTGATTTACATTCCCGTTTAGGTCCTTCAGATCCACTCCAGAGCCTCTATGTCTTGTAAGGTCATTTTTTTCCTCTGGGTTTGGCAAAGCCATTAAAGCCCTATGACAGTACTGAGCTCCCTGAAAAATAAACTTTTTTTCTTAAATCTCCTGTGAAAGCATTCCTATTGGGCCTGGTGAAGTGGGCATTGAACTCTGCCTCTCCCATGCCTAATTCCATCAGTAATGCCTGTCCTTCCTCTGTTGCTTTCAGACCCTGATATTCATGGGAACCTCAGTGGACCTAAGCAGAGCTCCTTCGTTTCTTATTTAGAGGTCTTCCCTCTGGGACTGGGAGCTATCTCAGTTGGCAAAGTGCCTGTCTCACAAGCATGAGGACAGATCCCTATAACAATGTAAAAGTGCCTGAAAGTGTGTCAACAGCATTGGCAATCTGGAGACAGGAGGATTGCTGATGCTCACTGGCCAGTCAGACCAGACTAATCAGTGAACTCCAGGACAATAAGAAACCCTGTCTCAAAGGAGGTAGGTGGTACTCCAGAGGTGGCACTTGAAGTTGTCCTCAGGACTCCACACATGCATACATATATGCATCTGTATTCAAATACACATGAACATCCCTCACACATATGTGCACCCTCCACAAATATATACACATGCACACAAATGTGCACAGCACCTACATACACATATGTACCCCCCACACATATACACGTATACACATACATAAATATATGCTATACAACTACAAATTAAAAGAAAATAAAACTAAAATGTATTTCTTCAAATGGAAAAAATGAGAGGTAGGAGTGTTGATAAAGAGGAGGAGAGACCCAGATATTCAATATACACTAATGAAATATGCATTTTATATATAATCTATCATCTATCTATCTATATCTATACAGTATAAAAGCCTTTTCCAACTCAAGCAGTTCAAATACAAAGTATTTTCCAAGTATCTTATTTTCTTATATGTGCATTTTTATATTTTATTTATTATTTTTTATTTTTATGTGTATGAACACAGTGCCTCCGTGTATGTACGCAGTGCCTCCGTGCATGTAAGTGCACCCATGTGCAATGGCCATGGAAGTCAAAAGTGGTAGTTAAATCCCCTGGAACTGGAGTTACAGATAGTTGTTAACCACTATGTGGATGCTGGGAATTGAACATGGTCTTCTGCAATAACAGCCAGTGCTCTTAACCACTGAGCAATCTCTCCAGCCCCTAAATGTGTATTATTAATCGCTGCATCTACATGCTGAACCATGGATGTTTGCATCATTTGTGTTAAAGGTTAGATCTGAGTGTTATCTACTACTGTTACTTCAGTTTTCCTCTCTTCCTCCTCCCTGTCTGATTCTTCCCATAGGTTTCAAGACTTGAGTCCCAAAGAGGGCATTTTAGCACCGATTCAATTTGCATGCTTTCCTTTGCATTCTTCCAACTACAAGAAATGAGAATCTGGTATCTTCATCACACCCTTCATGACAAATCATAGGCAAATGCTGAGTGTCTGCTTGAAATTTTCTCATTGTAATTCCTCCCGAATACACACAGTTCCCCTCCACCTCGGCATACTGCTGAGCCTCAAGTGCAGGTCCTATCACCTACAGTAAAAGCCGTGTGACTGTGCCACAGCTGCTTATGAATGATCCCATCTTAGGCGTGCTACTTTCAGAGACTGCAATATAGTCTTCATTTCATTAGCCATTTCAGGGGTCTCCCTGTACCTCCATGATGCATCCTATTCATCAGGAGACATGCCACGTCATAACACTTGGAGAAAGCAACTTTAGAATTCCCTCCAAGGATGCTCCATTCCTTGACTCCCCAGCCTTGGTTTCATTTATGATTACCAACAGCAGAGAACGTGCAACTGCCATACAGCAAGAGGTGCACCATCTCGGACTGTGAGGGCAAATGTAGCCATAATGACATTATCCCCCACCAGTGCTCTGCCCTCAGCCTAAGGCGCTTGTATCATTCATCATACACTTCATGTTGCCTTTGCTCCCACCCGGTCTTTGGTTCTTTTGTTCTGTGGGTCCCTATTTGGGCATGACTTTCCCTAGGGAGACTTGAACAAAGATGTATTCATCTCAGATAAAACACTGATGAGAGATCAAAGGAACAATTTCAACCAAGTCCACTTTGGTGAATCACTAAGTTTAATGGGGTTAGGTACAGGAACAAAGGTGACTCAAAGAAACATTCCTCAGCAGAAATCCCATTCTGGCATGACTGATGACTCTATAAAGCTGTATCCTTGTATCTCCCTGATTAATTTTGAGGCAGCACTGTAGAATAGTCAAGTTTCTCCCAGAAATGTTTTACTGCTTAAATAACCTTAGGGAGAGTTCTTTTGAATCTTGTAACTTTCTGATCTTTGGCCTTGAAAATTTCAGGAGCTTCCTAAGCCTCATGTGATTCATCTCCACAACTAAATCTTATGAGCCTCCCTCGACTACAAAACAGAATGTTTCAAGTGGGAAGAAATAGCTTCCCTGCAGTCACATGCTAACAATTTTCATCAAACACTACTTTATGGTTTTCTGTGAGTGTACATTTAAAAGCTATGACTTTCATTTAAATCTTATAACCTTGAATATAGAAGTCTATAATCCATAATATTCATAGCGTCTGAGCAATCAGCAGAAAATTTAGGAGAGTAAGGCTTGAGGATTGTGAAAGCAGCCTTTGGTTGGAGATTGCATCAATCTTGTCATTGGCCAGTCCTATGGATTTTTTACAGGTAGTGCTCATGGTCATATGAGTCAATTCGTGATAGATGGATGACAGATGGCAATAATGAAAAAGAAGATACATATATAATGATAGATAGATGATAGATTGATAGGTCGATAGGTGATAGATGAGATAGATAGATGATAGATAGATGATGATAGATGATAGATAGATGATAGATAGATAGAGATGGATAGATAGATAGATGATAGATAGATAGATAGATAGATAGATAGATAGATAGATAAAAGATAGATAGATGATAGAGTTTGGGGAGCATAATCCATGATAAGTGATGATAGACATATGATAGATGATAGATTAATAGATTTATGATAGATGATAGATTAATAGATTATAAATGATAATAGATGACAAGTACATATATATGATAGTTTGATAGATGATAGATACATGAGAGACAGATATGGTAGATGACAGACTTACATGATAGACAGGCATATAGAGAAATAAATATGATAGGTGACAGATATAAACAAATATAATAGATTGATAGTAGATAGATAGTAGATGACAATGACGGGCCTCCTGCATACCCTTTTTCACCAGAGAACACAGCTAAAATAGAAGGCAAGAAGCAAACTGAAATAGCTGCTGCATGTCAGTTTCCTGGGAATAGAGCAGAATGGAGAGGAAGGAAGAATATATCAGTTGGATTGAATGAAAACACAACCAGGTTACTTTACAGTCAAATTATCCCATGCAAGACTCATGTATAGGGTTTTCATGTAGATATATAAATTTGATTTTGTTGAAGACAGTAGGAATATTTCAAGAAATACTGAAAGGAGAATCAGTGTTTTTGAAATCCAGTTGCCTGACACTATATAAACCCTGGCCTCAGATGAAGCTGTCTCTGTGTAGTACTAATGTCAGTGCCAAACTCAAGCCCAGTTATTCTTTTTTAGCAAAAGAAATATACCAGGAGAATCACCACAAACATTTCAAGAATGCAAATCCTCCTGCCTAATTTTGAACCAGAAATTCTGTTATTAAGACTTTAAAATGTGTGTTTAGGTAAGTGTGCAGTTATGATTCATCCTAAAGTTTAAGAATCCTGGTTACCTATAAATTGGACATCAATATATTTTGTCCACGCTCTAGTTATCGTCCTGTTGGTTTGTGACTATAGGAGATGAAGGCTGTGTGTGCGTGCATGTGTGTGTGTGTGTGTGTGTGTGTGTGTTTGTGTGTGTGTCTGCCTGCCTGTCTTCCTGTCTGTCTGTCTGTCTGTCTATGTGTACAGGGGACATGTTGCGTGTCACATCTCATGTGGGGCTATCAGAAGACTACTTTCAGGAGTTGGCTATCTCCTTCTACCATGGGGATGTAACTCAAGTCCTTAGGTTTGGTAGCAAGCACCAATACCCAGATGAGCCAACTTGCCAATTCCACTGTTTTTGTTTCATTTTTAATATTTTTATAATTTTTTGTACATTTTATATATCTTACTAAAATTTATTAGAACCCCTTCCCCATGCCCCATAGCCCCATCCCTATCAGATTTCAGTTGTTTTGTCATATATGCTAAGTCCTATCTGGTCAAGCATTTCTATCCAGGTGTCCCTCAGTGCAAGTTCATCCACTGGAGTCTAGTAAGCCTATCTAGAGTCACTACCTTAAAGAAGATGTACTCTTCCTCACCACATAGCAATCATTTCTCAATAACTCCTTGAATAAGGTTGAGGTCTGATGCACCTTTACCCCACTCTGTGCTGGGTTTTTGGCTGATTGTGTCAGCATGGATCTTGTGCATTGCTGTAAGGTTATATGGACAAGTTTCCAGTGGCCTGAAAGTCTGTTTCCTTATGTACATTCACCAATGTTGGCTCTTATAATCTTTCTGCTCAGTCTTCCACAATAGTCCCTGAGCTGTGGGTGAGTGATGTTTAATATAGGAGTCCTATCCAGGGACACACACTCTGCAGTTTTAGTCTCTGTGCTTAGTCAATTTTGGCCTTCTCTGTGCATCATGCTCTGTTGTATGAAGAAATTTCACTGGTGAGAATTGAGAGACATATATTAACATTCTCTCTAATCCCATTCCATCGTCTATATTTGATGAGCCTTAGATGTAGAGGCTCCAGTGCAGATGTGTCACTTAGGAATGGGTATCCCTCAGACATTTATTTTCTGTTTGTGACCAATTGTGGAACTCTGTGAGAGCCTCCATATGCTTCAAAAAGAAGTTTCTTTGATTAGTGATATATATTTGCCAGTGTAGAAGACTTGTCTCAGGAATCCAAGGCAAGGTAGGGACAGCCTGTGGAGTGTCTAACAAACTAGGCTGGAAAACTGAGCCGACGTGAGTCCACTGATGAGTTTGTTTTTGAACCTAATTGAGAATTCCATATGTATATATATATAATGGTGTTTTGATCAAATACATGTCCACTCCCTCACCTCCAACACCTTCCATCTCCCCCCATCACTTTTTTTCTGACAACTTCATCTATTCCCGTTCTCCTACGGTTAACAATAGAGTACTTGAAATGGGGCAAAGGGTTATTGAGGGTTGGAAGGCAGGTGGGTAAGAGGTCTAAATGTGGTTAAAGCATATTGTATGAAATTTGCAAAAATTCTATAAAAAAATAAAGAAAACTGAAATTAGACATTTATTGTCATTTAGTTCTATTTCTTTCTTTCTTTCTTTCTTTCTTTCTTTCTTTCTTCTTCCTTTCTTTTAATGAGGATTTTTGCTACTCTAACATTCCTCCCCCTGAAGAGGTAACCCTAAAATCTTTCAAGGATTAGATAAGAGCTCCCAAATACTGTTGACATTTTTGGCCTTTGAAACAGAGCATGTTGCTAAGAGGCCAAATGACATTTTGACTTTTATCCAAGAAATTGGCTACTTTTCTTAGGGGTCTTTTCACACTAACTGCCTAGCCAATTCCTTAGCACACACCATCTTCTGAAGAGGTTACCCAGCTTGCAGATAGGGAATCTCTACGCAGACTTCTTCCATGCTGTACAGGGTTGCAGGATGAGGCATTTGGGGTACCCCTTCAGCGGGGCTATCTAAGAGACTCCCAAATTGCATAACTTTTATCTGTAGGGAGAAAAGAAAGTCCATTATTGGTGAGTAGGGGATATGAAGGAAAAGTAAAGGCAAGACTGATTAGCATTACAAGTTCTAGACAGGGAACAAGAAAAACGAGTAGGGAAAATTTCTTTTGTTTGCTAAAGCTGGAGTTTCACCTTACCCCAATCAGACTGGCTAGAATCAAGAGAACAAATGCTACCAAATCCTGGCAAGGATGTGGAGAAAGGGAAACACTCATTCACTGCTGGTGGTATTGCAAATTTGTGCAACTCCTATGGAAAACAGTGTGGAGAACTCTTAAAAAACTAAAAATGGGAGCTAGAAAGATGGTTCAGCAGTTAAGAACACTGCTTGTTCTTGCAGAAGAACTGGGTTCGAATCCCAGCACCCACATGGCAGCTAACAAATGTCTGTAACTCCAGTCCCAGAGTATCCGACAGCCTCTTCTGACCTCTGTGGGCATTGCATGACACAGGTGCACTTACCTACATGCAGGCAACACACACATATACATAAAATAAAAATAATAAAACTTCGTAAAATTTATTTAAAAATCTAAAAATTAACCTACCATATGACTCAGCTATACCACTCCTTGGCATATACCCAAAGGACTCATCCTATTGCAGAGGAACTTGTACATCCATGTTTGTTGCTGCTCATTTCACAATAGCTAAGGGATGGAAGCAACCTAAGTGAAGTAACACAGACTCAGAAAAACAAAAGACGGATGTACTCCTTCATCTGTGGATCCTAGCACCAAATCCTTTTATGTTCCATGTTCTTTTAATAAGATGATACTGTACAGCAGACTCTTTTGTCTGAAATAACTACCATCATCTCGACTTCAGCTGTGCCTGATCACTAAACATCGTCACAATTGGGCTTTTTGACGCTTGTGCTCCTTCATAAAGGAGGGCCAAGCTGGGTCATTGGACCCTCACCGGAGTATCCAGCCACTCTTCTCAGCCAACTGTATGTAATTTGTCCTTAATCCACTGATGAATTTTAAACAAAGGACAAGAAAAGAAATATAATTTTATCACCTAGCAAGATCCACCCCCCCACCCACCCAGGCCCTCCTCTAAAGAGAGTAAAAAAGGGACTGGAGAGTTAGTGAATATGAACAATTTTCTTTTTTAATAAATTTTTAAAAATTTAATGTGTATGAGTCTTACGCCTGTATGTATGTATGTAAGGCCACTCATGTTGGGAAGTGCCTGAAGAGGACAGAAAGGGGCATCAGATCCCCTGGAATTGGAGTTATGGACTTTTGTTACCTACCATGTGAGTGTTGGGATTTGAACCTGGGTCTTCTGCAAATTCAGCCAGTCTACTTAATTGCTGAGCCATCTCTCCTACCCCTTTTTATAAAAAAAAAATATTTCATGTGTATGAGTTATGCCTGCATGTACATAAGTGCGCCTGTGCCGTGCAGTTCCCACAGAGGCCAGAAGAATATGTCAATCCCCCAGAACTGGAGTTACAGATGGTTGTTAACCACCATGTGGGTCCTGGGACTACAACATGGGACTTCTGCTCTTAACTGCTGAGCCACCTGTCCAGCCCAACAATAATAATTTTCATGGTGAGCATCACCTATGTGAAAACAGACTCACACAGGTACTCACAGAAACACACACTCACCCACATACATACTCTCATACATACACACTCATAAACACACACACACACTCTTTCATTCACACATACATACATACATACACATACTCACACACACAAAGCTGTGTTCTGTTATGGTACATAAATGGCAATAAATAAGTGGATGTCCGGGCCTCAAAATTGGAAAGTAGGCATATTAATTCAGGGAGCATGATCAGACATAGATGTGACAGGAGAAAATTATTTTGAAAATAATCAGTGCCTGTCTTCAGCATATATCAAAGCATCATTTATTATAGAACAAATGAAAGAGGCCAATCTCAGACTGAAACACTGATCCTTTAGGGTATATCATCTTAAATTGACCCAAAAGACATAAGAAGAAACCACCACAGCTGTGCATTAAGTGCAATAGTGACTGCTATCATTAGGGGAAATGTATTAATGAAAAAACAATTAGATAATTGAAGAAAGCAACCATTGTTCAAATGAAGATGACAAGCTGAATGGGTTTAGAAGATGTGAAAGGAAGCTATTGATGGCATGAAGCTGGTACTTAGTTATAAAGTGTTATATGGAAATACCAAGTGTAAGATTTGCATAAAGAACTCATAAATGGGGCAAAGCCAAAAGTAAATTATTGAGCTGTAAAATCCAGTTGAAGAATTTTTATTAATAAGAAAAGATGAAGTGTTGAGAAATGTAAATGCAGATTTAAAATTCATGAAAGACAGAAAAAGATGAGCCAGTATTTATACACTAAAGTCTGGTCATCAAATGTTTGAGATTGAAATTTCTATTCTCAGAGTGCTAGAGAGTTTTACCTTGGACTAAG
The DNA here is from genome assembly GCF_000622305.1 of Nannospalax galili. Classification (NCBI taxonomy): domain Eukaryota; kingdom Metazoa; phylum Chordata; class Mammalia; order Rodentia; family Spalacidae; genus Nannospalax; species Nannospalax galili. The sequence goes on along the minus strand of NW_008355468.1, from coordinate 2,321,510 downwards.
ATTCTATCTTACTATCATTAATAAAACTTATTTTTCAGGGATGACTTTTACAATATGGACATGCTTCTTTCTTTATAAAATAAGAAGGTAGAACTGTGGGAATGACTACTACCTAAGCAATGACAAATGACATTCATATAACCTTGTAACTGAAATTTAGTCTTGTGTTTTGAGATTATTTAACATTATGATACTTTGCTAAAAATGTTTAAAAAGTTTACTAGGCCTTGGACTCATCATAACCTAAACATATGGCCTTAATCACTCATGACCCTTCCTTGTCCTTGACCCAGAACAATGTATTTATGTGTGTATGTATGTGTTTTGCATGTCAAATATGGCAAGTATGAATATTCCTTGAAAGCAGCAAATTATACCATTTGTGTTTCAAACAACAGGTTGATTGGATTGGTAAAATCTGTTTGCTTATGTGCATGCTTCTAGGTCAGTAGGGATCAGAAAGGGCAAAATCCTTTTGATAAAGATGTACTTTTCCTTCCCCATTTCCTGCTGGATGTGCTATTTCAGTGAAAGAAAGAACAAGGCCTTTGTTCAAGAACACATGTTCAAAAGAAATCTGAGCATAAGGGTCTCTGAGAAGTTTAGCTTCTCTCTTTACAAAAGCAGATGCTAAGAATCAGACAATTTTTATTTAGGCATTGGCATAATGTGGCATTTCATGCTGCCACATATTTTAAAATAATATGTAAAGTCATTTTAGATAAACTGTATGGTATATCTTATACTCTAAAGATCAACAGGCATGCCAAATGCTAAACACAATTCAATAAAAAATCCCCTAGCCTTTATGCTGGATTAAATCTCGAAGCATCAGACTGTATGTATCTGTTCGGAGGAGGGTGTTGTTATGCATCATGGTTTTCTTGTGATGGAGTGGGCAGTATACCCTAATACCAAAAGAGAACCACACTTACATATATGCAAACTGGACAGTGGACTTTGTCTCCAATACAGAATGAATTTCCCAGTGCCTAATGCACAGTGATGACTGTCAATCACTTTTCTTTCTGTTATTCTCATGATATGTATGGGATTCCCACTTGAGCTTAACTTCACATTTCATAGTTTTAAATACACTGAGTACACTTTTTTGTCAAACAGTAGTTTATTAAGTAAAATAGCTTGGAAAATAAACAAGCATCTATAGAATAGTCCACTTACAAATTAGAGAAACTACATTTTTTTCCAAGCACACTTAGAACACTGCAATATAAAAATGCATATTAGACTATAAAAAGCACATGACCTTACCATAATTACTTAGAAACTGTGAATAATAATAAAAAAAAACTCATGTGTTTGGAAATTAAAAAAAATAGAAAGTATGTTTGGAATAGAAAATAGAATTTTAAAATGAAAATGTAAGTAAATGGCCAAAGTGTTAATTACCAGAAAACTTTTAGCCTTTTGAAAAATGAGCCTTATATACATACTAAAAAGTATTCAACAGACATGTTAACAAAAGTTAGAGAAAATGCTATAAAACTAGATGCTAAGGGTCTGGAGAGATAGCTCAGTGATTAAAACCAGTGACTTCTCTTACAGAGGACCCGGGTTTGATTCCCTGCAACTACGTGGCAGCTAACAATGGTGCATAACCAGTTCCAGGTTATACAAAGTCCTCCACAGGCATTGCATACATGTGCTGCACATACATACATGCCGGCAAAACACTTGTACACATAAAATGTTAATTAAAAATCCTTCAAAGGTAGAAGCCATAAGTGGTATTTAAAAGGTCATATCTAAGCTAAATTAAGCCATATAGTAGGCTTTTGATGGAGAAATTATGAAGCCTTCATTTTACTAAGGCATATTTTTTATTTTCTTTCTATCATATATTGATTATCTTATCTTTAAACATGACGAAATCATCAATATCATTGGTCCTGAACCATGGAATATTTACCTCCAAAGAAGTCATTTGTGATCTCACAAGGTACTTTTAGTTGTTAAAACTTGTAATGTCAGCAGTGGGCAGAGGTCAGGATACCATTACCTATCCTACATTGCACAGGCTCTACTGTCAAGCACAAATTTACTTGTCCCTGTGGTGCTCCCCTTTTGGTGATACTTTTTGTGGTATCAGTGAATCTTCTGGCTGTATATTCTTGCTCAAGGAAGCAAGTCACTAAGGGAAGGCTGTGAAAATTCATAGCCTCTCCACTTTCCTTTGCTCTCTCTGCTTTGTGTGTGGGGTTGAAGATGTGATCTCTTAGTTTCCTACCCAACAACCTGTTGCGCTGCCTTTCTCATCATTATAGTTGCCCCCTCTGTTACCCCAATTCCAAATAAACTCTGTCCTCCATAAGTTGTTTTGTTTGTGGTGTTTCATCACAGCAACAGAAAAGTAACTAATAAACTCCACATACTAGAAATTCCAGGGCTGAAAAATATTTATATGTATCTAAAATTAATTTGATATTTTTTCATTTATTGTGTATGGATTTATGTGTGTGCGTTCACACCCTCATTTATTGTGTATGGATATATGTGTGTGTGTTCACATCCTCATTTACTGTATATGGATATATGTGTGTGTTCACATCCTCATTTATTGTGTATGGATATATGTGTGTTCACACCCTCACACGTCATGTGCACTTCTTGCAGGAGTCAGTTTTTTCCCTTCCACCATGTAGGGACCATTCCAGGCATGGAACTCAGGTCACTATGCTTTGAAGCAAATGCCTTGACCTGTTGAGCCATCTCAGACTTTCATTTCACTTTCATTGCCATTGTGGTACTTAATCTCAATTGTTGATAAGATCCAGATGGGATGATGAGATTTAAAATCACCTAGGAGATTGGGCTTCTAGGTATGCCTGTAGGGGATTAATTAAGTCAGTTCAAGTAGGAATATTTGCCCACTGTGGGTGGCATCATTCCCTGAGTTGGAGCTTTAGACTGTATGAAAAGGAGAAAGTGAAACTCATTCCAAATAACTAATCTCTGTGGTTTCCTCCACCAGATCAACTTACTTCACAGAAGAAACGTGTTACAGGCACCTAGACAGCCTATGCTGCCTCCTGCACTGGATTCCTCTACTCTCTGAAAAATACCTGCACAAGACCAAGACAGCCAAATTCCAGCATTGATGGGGGAGAGGTTATCAAGAACCCACGGCTAGTAGAACCATTGGCACTTGATTGCCACTGATGGAGGGAGAGTCACTTTTCCTTGAGGAATGTGGCAGTTTGTAGGCTGTGTGTGTCCCAGCGAATGGTTTCACATGCACGTCCATTTGTTCAGCATTAACTGGATTCAGTGAGCCATGAAAAGAACAAGACAGGAAGTCTGATGGAGATGTATTTGGGGAAGCCTGGGGAAATCTGGAAAGTGGGGGATGGGGGATATTTATGATCAAAATTCCATATATACCATGAGTTGCTTTTCACAGGATATTTTATCACAATAACATGAAAGGTCATTAAGACAGGAATCATAATTCTAAAAAGAAAACATTCTGTCTATTCTTTATATTACAAGTGTTTATGGGAAATAACATATTATGATACATTTTTACCATCACACTGAACAAGCACATCATTAATATCATAATCAAACATCACAGTTTTGTAAAATGAGAGATTTCACAGTAACTTTAAAATTCCAAACAACAGCAAAGGAATCAAAAGCATTAGGTTACTTTCCCATTTAAAAGGAAGTGAAAATAATGAATAATCTGTCCGTAAATTCTGACTCTAATGTGGCCTGAATTTTCTTACAGTAAATGGAAATGTAAACTTATAACAGGTACCACATAGTTTTGGGTTTTATCATCAGTAGTTAGGACTTATTTAATTTGTGGAGATTGGTATTATTGAATATTTAAGGCTAGAATACATTACTTTCAATTACTATTTATCAATATCATAAAAGGTTGCTACAGAGTATTTCAAATTATATTGATACAATATAAAATCACCTTACAGTCACATATGAATGGAGGACACTGTCCAAACCTTAAATGTGCAAAGTAAACAGCATTCAGCTCCAAAATTAACAAAATCTAATGTTTTATTCTTAGTCCCACTGGATCACTGTGCCTGCCTCTTCATGGAAAGAATATCTTGGTCTAACCTCCAACACTACAATTTGCTGTGCTATTTGAAACTTTATAGTGATTGGAGTTTCCTAGAGTCTCATCCACTCACAATTCCATCATGAGATTTTTCCATATGGTCTGTGGAGCCATATGTCATTAATTTTGATTGTAGAGGTTGGGGAGATGGTTCAATGAGGAAAACCACTTTCTTGATAAACATAAAGCCCTAACTTTGGATCTGCAGTATACACATGAAAGCCAGGAGTCACTGACCTGTAATCCACATGTTAGGATGTGGAGACGGAAAGATCACTGGGCCTTGCTTGTTGCCCAACCATCCTAGCTGAAAACTGAACTCAAGGCAATGAGATGGAGAGTGATAGAGCAGACTAGGCCTCCTCTGCTGGCCTTTGCTTGGGCATGCACCACACCTGCACATACAGTGCACAGACATGCATACACACACACACACACACACACACACACATCTAGGAAGCAAAAATATAATATAGAATAATTTGTAAGGTAATATTCCAATTCATATTTCCCACTTAGCTCAAGTGAGTAAATGTTCATTTACTTTTCTGCTAATACTAAATATTTTCCTTCTGTATCATTTACATCCCTTCAAAAATGTATGTCGGAGCTGATTACAGCACACACTGTCCCTGTCTGACTTTTATCAAGACAAGGAATTTTCCTGTAGTTACTGACTTCAGGAAATGCCCTATTAAATGCTTTATCAAGTCTCTTGGTCAGTTTTCTGTTGTGTTGTCTTCTTGAGTGTAACACACTCAGTGAAAAGACAGCACAAGAACAGGCACTTAACTGTACGTATTTATGCACGTATTATGACTATGGTATTATCTCATAGTAAATTTATTTTTTTTTTCTTTTGTTCTTTTTTTTCTTTGATTTGAAGTTTTGAGACAGCAAAACAGTCTCCCTGCAGCTTCATCTGGCCTCTGTCCCACAGAAATCCATCTGCCTCTGCCTCCCGAGTGTTAGGGTTAAGGTCTGTGCCACCATGACTGGCTTGCTCAAGTGTTTTGACAAACAATTTATTTTTCAATTTTTTAAAACCAATTTGACAGGTTTATTTCACTGAAAGTCATTTCTCTGTTTAAGAAATCATTCTAAATTCTGAGGTAATAAGTACTTTGCTCCTTTTCTTCTGGAACTGCTATTTTGCTCTTCAAATTTAAATATACATTGTATCTGGAATTACACTTTTATTTGGTTTTCACATTTTCTTATGTTTCTCTAACACCCTCCATACATCTCACAGGACACTGTTCATTGGAGATTGTGTAGATTCCTCCATTAAGCAAGAATCTTCATAATCATGTATTCCGTAGCTTCAGTTCCTAACTTCTAGGACGTGTCTATCATCCCTTAAACTTTTGGTTTTTTCATTTTTCAAGAATACTAACATTGTGATAGCTAAGCAATGAACACACATGATATGCGTGTATGTATACATTTGCTAATTTCTATTTTCTAATTTAAAATAAAATCTATTATTCCCTTAAGACATTATTAAAGAATTTGAATTGAAGTGGTCTTTTATGACTGAATTTATTATAATCTATGTATAGGGAACAAAATACATGAATGGGGCCCTCATTCTCATTTTTAAAATGACAGAGCTGGGGCTGGCAAGATGGCTCAGTGGTTAAGAGCACTGACTGCTCTTGCAGAGGACCCGGGTTCGACTCCCAGCACCCACAAGGTGGCTATGAACTGTCCTTGACTCCAGTTCTGGGGGAATCTGAAGCCCTTTTCTGACCTCCCTGGCATTGCACTACACAGGTGCACTCACATACATCTAGGCAATACACTCATACATGTAAAATAAAAATAAGAAATAAAAAGAAATAAAAAAATAAAATGACAGAGTGTCTTGCAATTGTACAGGATTGGGGGCTTGCTTACTTTAATGAAGGAACTGAAAGTTTTGTTGATAAAAATAATCAGTAGAATTATCCAGTCATTTGGAGTGCTATAAAGGAGTCAATAAAAAGTGTGATTATTATTATGGTTTTGTTTTAGTTATGTGGTAATTAGTTATTATCATTATGTATTACTTCATTTTATGGTTATTGCTTGCAATTTCAGAGTTTAAATACTGAAAGCATAAACATTGCTAATTTAATTACAGTGTTGAAATTCTGAAAACTCCATGCACTAAGATTATTAATAACTATATTTCCAGTGGATATTCTAATTACAATTTACATTTTTTACTGAATTCTTTCTCATCATAATTTTGAACAAATTGTTGTGTTTTGTTGTTTTGAAAATTGTCCTCCAAAAATAAATGTCATTTCATAGAGCTGTGTTAGGTAAACCTCATGATTTTTTTAATTCACAAAGGAAACAATGTAGTAATTGAGGAAATAATTCTTATTATGTTCTATGTATTAAATAACAGCATCTTCTAACCTTAAAAAAATTTTGAGGGATGGCAGAGCACTTCAGAACACCTACTGCTCTTATGGAATATTGAATTTCCATTCCCGTGTTTGGCAACTCATAATAGCCAACAACTCCAGCTCTAGGGGATGAAATGCCCTATTCTGGCCTCCTACTACAAAAGCAGAGAATAAGAGACTGCAGAGTGCATATCTCAGGAAACACTGTGGAAGAGGGGCCAGAAAGACTGCAGAGCCAGAGGTCATGGATGACCACAAGGAAACAGTTTTCCAAACAGTTGCTCAGTTATGCATATAAACTCACAACAATGGTAACAGCATACACAAGGCCCATGCAAACTGAAGTCAGACAAAATCCCAGTGTAGAAGTGAAGAATTGCGGAAGTACCAACCTTAGCTGAGGAACTATTTTCAACTAGTAATTGCTGGGATGGGGAGAGTTGGTTTTCTCTAAGAATGTGATGCTAGATAGGTTAACCAGGCTTCACTGGATGAACTTACGGAAGGATATGTAGGGAAACAAACTCAACTCTATGGGCCTTAATATATATGACAGAGCAATTGAAATCTGGCAGGGGGTTATAAGAAGGCTGCAGATAGGGGAGGGAGTCTAAATATGATAAAAATATTGTATGAAATTCACAAAAATGTAATAAAAATAAATTATTACTACAATACAAAAAGCAAAATAATTTAAAAATTTAAATACGTCACATAAAATAAAACTATGAAAAATGGGTTATTTATCAATGTTGACATTTTTATTTTTTATTTTTTATTTTTTTTTTACTTTACAGCACTTTTTTTTTTTTCATACAGAAGAATTCATTCCAAAGCAATTGACATTGAGACGTTTTCACATGCATTTCTAATCTCTATATACATGACTATCACTGGTCACAGTCACCCACCTTCTGAGCTCCTCGGCATCTGAGCATGAATACAAACTCGTCAGATAGACAGCCTTCCTCTCCCACTAGAGCCTCCATACTCTGCCATCCCTGTCACTGCCCACTGTGTTTTCAGCACCCTCATCCATTCCCCCT
>NW_008355468.1:2305746-2308682 GCF_000622305.1 Nannospalax galili | reverse complement strand
AGGGTCAGGAAGCAGTATTGGTTCCCCAGGTGTCTGGGGCCCCAAGACTAGGAATGGCGCAGGGCCCAAACTAGGAGTATAGAACGGTGGGCGGTGGGGTGGGGTAGGGGGGCATGGAAGGGTGAATGAGGCTTAGGGAGTCCCGGCGCGAGAGCTGTGCTATAGACTTACCCCAAGAGGCCTGAGAATTGTCGACATTTTTATTTTTATAAAACACAGACTGTCAAATTTAAGATACGATGGTATATGATGATTTCATCACTATCATCCTTACTAATTGACTTTGTACTTCTACATCCATGCTTTGTTTACCAAAGCATTAAGCATCATTTGAGGAATTAGAATTTATCAAGGAAGGAATAAAGGATAAAAGGTAGTTAAGGTATTTAAGATATTTCAGAAGAATATTTTTCACAACTTAACAGTAATCAAAGTTAAGAGTAAGAATATGAGTAATGAGGTAATATCCTCCAGAAAAATCCTCAGGGTGATCAGAGTTATGATGTTTCTGCTGCTGCATAGGATAACAATTCCCAGCAAGGATACACATTTGCTGGTGTTCCCACATATACCTGCAGAAAACAATGCAGTAGGACTTTCAGATTCCGAAGAGCGAGGTGCTGAGGTTTTTGTACAAGTCAGTGTGCATCTGAACACCTTCTTTCCACTGTTTGGGAAAGAGCGAGGAGGAAATGTACACATGGGAAGTGCAATGAGGACAGCTACGGGGACCACGGCTGAGAGGGCATGGGTAGGGAAACTGAAGAAAGAACTTATCACCTTTGCCTGAGTCCATGAAGTGCTTTGAACTGATCACCTTTCCCTGAGTCCAAAGAGCAATATGAATCTGGGGTAACTCTTCAGAATTGTGCCCACTTAGGGAGCACATCAATCAGAACTTCCATTTAGCATAGTAAATGACTGCGGATAACTGCTGATAAAAGCACTGTTTCTCTAATTTTCCTTTTCCCTCTCAGAGGGGCCCGAGCATGCCCTCTGAGGACTCTAGGATTGACCAACTGACATAAGACATGTTATTCATATTTTGCATAGTTTATATGACATTTGGGAGGGGATCACTTACAAAAACACAGATTCTTATAGGCTGTTCCTTTTCCATATTTGAAATGCACACCATCCATCTCCCACCCCCATGTCTCTCTCTAGGCATTTGTGGCAGTTCCACCCCTTTTTCCCAATGTGCTCCTCGTCTCGCCCTGCCCAGGAGCCCCCAAGACAAGCAGGGCGTCTGCCCCACCCTAGCTTTCACCAAGCTCTGTTCCAAAAATGGCAGATTCTTATAGGCTGTTCCTTTTCCATATTTGAAATGCACACCATCCATCTCCCACCCCCATGTCTCTCTCTAGGCATTTGTGGCAGTTCCACCCCTTTTTCCCAATGTGCTCCTCGTCTCACCCTGCCCAGGAGCCCCCAAGACAAGCAGGGCATCTGCCCCACCCTACCTTTCACCAAGCTCTGTTCCAAAAATGGTGACTACCCCATTCATGGCTGTGCTCATGCCCAAACATGTCTGGTGGCTTCCCAACAGTCACACAAAATGGCGAGTGAGTGGCCTTTTGGGTTTCATGGCTTATATTTCCATATCCTCACCCCTTAATGGGCTTGACTCCTGCAAAGTGTGGGAAGGAAGTGGGACCATGGCTTATCAAAGGAACGTCTGGGTCACAAGCACAAACTTGCCAGAGGCACATCCCCATAAGAAATTCTCCTTATGGGCAACCAGTAGTCAATAACTTCAAGAAGTGAAAGAATGAGTTGGCTAAGTCCTGAAAAAGGTCGAAAGTACCTCATTACAGTATTTCCCAAAACACTAATTTGGGAGGATGCAAGGTATTCACAAAGTTGTTGAAGATAACATCAGAAAGCTGGACAAATAAAAAGTTCTTGCTCCACAGAGATCATTTCAATTTAACCATATACAGGCCTGACTCCTCCTGTTAGAACTCTATAGGCAAGAGCTGCAGTACACAGGACAAGGTGAAGCAAAGATTTCAGGAGAAGGAACAGGAACAGGCATATTTTGTTTGTGATTCTGTTGTATTCACCCTCTCTGGCAGAACACATATTATCAAGAGATTTTGGTTTGCTTCTAGAGAGAGGAATAACAGATTTAGAGGAACATATACAAATATTTGCAGACCATATTTAATAAAGGACTAATATTCAAAAACATGAGGACATCAAACAACTAAATGCAAACCAAAACTAACCAACTAAATAAAAATATAACTAAAAGGGTGTCTACAAATGGGTAAGCAGACATCTATGAAAAGAAAGCATAACAATATACATGAAAAATGTATTCAGATTATTAATCACCAGGCTAATACGAATATCAATCACTGTGAGGTCTCAATTAACAGCCGTTTGAAGGAGTTTTACCAAATGCATATGAAAGTAAGGGCATGGAGACAAAAAGCCCTTGAAGTGTGTAGATGCAAATATGAATTGATATAGCTGTTATAGCTCTGTAACAGCATGGACAGCTCTTAAGATTAAAAAAAAGAGAACAATTATATTATATAAGATCCCGAAGTATGTTTGGAGACTGAAATCACGATAATGCTATATTGAAATCAAGATAATGAAGACTGCGGGTGGGAGGCCAATGGCATGTGCATTTTAAATATGGAAAAGGAAAAGCCTATAAGAATCTGTGTCTCTGTAAGTTTCCCCCTCCTAAATGTCATATAAACTACGCAAAATCTAAATAGAATGCCTGATGTTGGTTTTTCAATCTGTGTCAGGACTGGAGACCCTGAGTTGGGGCAGGTCTCTCAGCAAAAGAGGAAAAATTTAGTGAAACAACAGGTTATCCTCTGACCTCCATACATGAGCCATGGCATTGGAAGAGACAGAGAAAGACAGACAGAGACACACAGAGACGCAGTGATAGAGAGAATGGGGAACAAATA
>NW_008355468.1:2298608-2305722 GCF_000622305.1 Nannospalax galili | reverse complement strand
AGACACAGTGATAGAGAGAATGGGGAAAAAATAAATATATATATATATATATATATATATATATATCCTTAATCCTCCGAAATTCTAAAGCTATTGCCAATCCATTTGATTATTTACTTACTTTCTCTGTAAGTTGCTACATTTCTTTCTGGTAAAATAGGCCTTAAGATTTGTACTGATCAATGATATACTAGCATGAATAATATGCACCTTCCAGTTGTGAGGCTTTATTGACTTTCACTGGTTATGAGGCCATTAATCAATAGCCAACAGTACCCTTCTCCAGGTAGTCAAGAGTGGGGAGAAGTGACCCGTAAAGATATATCATAACAAAATTCAAGTGTTTTTACAAACAGTAAAGTCAGCAGAGTCTTTTCATAATGTGCTACAGCAAGAAAATTCACTGATGCATATTTTATATTGTACAAATTATATCATATATAGAAAAGCAAAAAAGATACCACAAGAAGAAACTAATTTATACAGGAAAATTTAGAAACACCTATTTTGAAAGAAATATAAAATATAAGACATGCAATTAACTCTTCTATCATGTTTTGCATTTGCTAAGTCATTAGGATCATTTATATCAACTGATAAATAAATACTCTTATGATGGATTCATAGTTTCCTTATACTATGAATTTTGTAACTGTACTGTAATTTGACCAGGCTTGCATTTGAGAGTGATTATGGTTTTCACATTTATTTTGCTGATATTAACAAGGTTGCAATGAAAATCTTCATAAAGTCACTGTCAGTCTACTAGATGAATTTTTCTTTTCTTTTCTTTTTTGTTTTCTAAATGCCCTTCTGTTCCAGTCTGTGAACATACCTCTTAGATTGTGTAAACACTTGTGCAGGGCTTGCAGTTTCTCAGTCTGACTCAAGCAGTAAAAGTCTTCCAATCATTTGCAGTAAAACATCCTAATAAATGTCATATAAATGTAATGACTTTTCATTTGTTTGTCCTCTTCAGTTTTAGCCGCACTGAGCTGGGAACCTTACAGTAAAGTAGGTGATGAGATGAATTGATTAGACTCTTATTTCTTAACTTTCCAATTAGGAACTGTAGTCAGAGGCTGTTCAAAGTTTGGGGTATTAAATGCGGAAAGACAGATAATCACAAGTATCTTATTTGATAAGAAGAAAAGCATGCAAGATTTTTAAGAAATATTTTAAAGTATATTTATTCCTATTATGTGTATGAGTGTTTTGCCTGTGAGTATGTAGTGCACTGCATGCGTGAAATGACCCTGGAGGACCGAAGAGGGTAGCAGAGCCTTTGGAATTGGAGTTACAGGTGACTGCTGCTGTGTGGATGGTGGGAACCAAACCTGGGTTCTCTGTAAGAGCAGCCAGTGCTCTTAACCAACTGAGGCATCTCTTCAGGCCCATAATTCAATATTTTTAGCCAGGAAAATAGAATCCAGCATTAAAACTCCCCATTCATAATCTTTTGCATCCTTAGATAGTTGCTCAGCTCGAGTCTAATATATATTTTCAGTGAGCAAGGTTACATTCAACGAGAAGCTCAGAACTTTCTCTTACTTTGGGGTGTCCAGCAGGTCACTGCTTTGTAAGTCTCATCTTGGTGTTCTAGGAACAATTATAGAGTTACTATATAGCATATATTAGCATACATTAGCATATGACCAGTATCCATTGGGGCACTTGTACACTTCTGGTTTGGCAGCACAAGGTTGTTCATGTCTTGATGCCACACAGTTGCCATGAGAGCAAGTCCCTTTTCAGAGGCCAGTGGGACATTGGTAGTTAGATGTCTCTGAAATTGCAGAGAAAACATGTCAAGCAATCTTAGAAGTTTATGGAAAGAGAGCAGGAATTTCTTCCCCTCTCACACGAGACACTATAGACAAAGTCCACAGAACTCAAATTCTTGCCAGCTACTTTATTTGTCTCCATCCATTCCTCAACAAAACACATCATTTTCCTTGGTACCCCAGGAAAGTAGGAGAGTCCTAGTCAGATGTACAATTTCCCAACCTATTTAGGTTAGATGTGAAACAGCAGGTTTTTAGACATCAGGATAGTACAGTACAATATGGTATGGCAAATAGGAAAATATACTGTTGGGGGGTCATCACTCATAGACTGGCTCATAATGGTATTGTTACTTCAGCTCTGTGTGTAGGATGCATCTCTGTAAGTGATATCAATTTGTTGAAAAGAAAATGCAGTGTTAAAGTTATTGCCTTAACACGTCACAAAGAAGTGGTATCCATTCCCATTATCTCAGTGTCTGAAATTACTTTTCAATGAACAACTGTGTCACTCAACACATTTCTCTTGCCCTTTAGATGTGATAATTACCTATCTTTTCACTGTTGTGACCTCATACTTAAAAAAAAAAAAAAAACACCTTCAGGGAGGAGGGATTACTTTGACTTAGAACTGAAGGGATATGGTCCTTCATGGCATGGCAGCAGGAACATGAAGCAGTTGGTTGCATTGCATCTGCAATCGAGAATCAGAGAACAGGGCCAAGCAATAAAACCTCAAGACCCACCTTTCATGATGTAATTCATCTAGTAAGTCTCTACACCCTAAAGATTCCATAACTTTCCATAACAGTGCCACCAGTTGGAGGCCACATGGTCAAATAGCCTATTTGGGATATTTCACATTAAAACCACAACAATAAGTGAAAACATATAATTTATAAAATAACTAAATTTTATTGATATTGTATCATTTTATTTACTTATTTAATAAGTACTTTGTACATTTTCATGTGTACTTCATATTTAAAATATATGGCCTTCATCAATTTGCAGATAGTCCAGTTCCAGTATTACATTCTTGTATATTTATTACCAGACTGAATAGTAAGAGTGTGATTTGATCATGAGAAAATGATTGATACATTACAGATTATGATATAATTCATTGACAAACATCTTAATATCAACTCTGATCACCACAAATTTGTCTGTGGATGCCCCTCAGAAGAGGAAGGGCAGAGAGAGTCAGTCATGCCTTCTGATTAGAATATGGGAAATTCCAGTCAGCTGGACTGAATGGTATATGGGAAAGAGACTAAGGACAGGGACAAGGGAAGCCAGAGAGAGGGGGTGACCTTCATTATCTTGGGCAGTGATCAGGAGGTCAGGGGGTCCGTGCTGTGATGTAGATGGGATCCCACCACCACCCACAGTTTTGTAGGTAACCCCTCACCCCTTGATCTGTGTGGAAGCCCAATAAACTCTTTACTTCCCCAAACTGCGGTTTGGTGGAATAGTCCTTTGCTTTGTCTTTGGGACCAAGGGAGGAGGCGGCCGAGCACCTCACATGCCTCCCAGAAGGAATTTTAGCAACACCAGATACAGTCTTTGCTTAGATAATGGGGTAGTCTTTAAACACCACACAATGAATGGGACATTTTCACATCAGAAAAAAAATATATGTAACTTCAATGTATATGAATGACCTATAACAGTTTTGTTGAGTAGAGACAAAATCAATTTTAGAACGTTTATGCATTTACACAAAAATAATAAATTTGGATATTAGAAAACAGAATTGCATGCATATGCTCTTCGATGTCTGTTAGCAATGAAATAGGAATTAATTGGATCATCTCAGAATTCAGAGCTGATAAAGGCAATGGCAAGATGACTAAACGAATGGGCTAAACGAAGTTCAGATGTTGCAGGTGAGAAACCAATCTATTTTTCTATTTTGTTCATTAAGAGAGGATGCTGGAAAGTGTGAAAATTGATGTATTTCCAACTTTACTATCCTTTTTTAATTTAATAATAATCGGCTTTTTGGGGATTTCATTATAACCACTGAATAACGGTATAAAATTTAAAGTATTTGAAATGTGGCAAAACTGATGACCAATAAGGGAAATTAGCCCCAAGTAGGGAAGTGTTTTGAGAAGTTACAATGACTATATGACTGTTTTAAAACACATGATTCACTTACAGAAAATCAGAATTTGATTATATCTCAAAAGGTTAATATTCTCTGTTTGAGGCCACCTATTTGGATAAAACATTTTATTTAAAAATTACCCCTGGCGAAAACCTATAGGCACCCTTAGGGAAATACTTTTTCTGGGATATTTAAATAATCTATTATTTGAAAATCTTCAAAATAGAATCTTTCTCAAAGGTACACTGAATGTTCAGAAAAATATTTTAGCTCCCACTTTATAATTCTACCAGGAGGACTTGCATTGTTTAAGCAGCTGCTATAAATTTAATGTGGTAATACGATTGTCACAGAGTATTTTTTAATATTTTTTCTGTTACTTATCTACACATTTATTGTGTCAGTTCCCAACTTTATTATATTCAGAGTTCAAATAAGAATGTATTAATAAACTGCTATTTAAAAACAAAAATAAAGAAACATGATTTAATTTAAATAATGTTTTAGTTTTATACACAAACTCTGCTGACATTTCAGTGCTTTGCTTTTGCTTGTGTTTGAAGAACATTTCATGTTCTATATTTCCATTATTGGTCTCAGTTAACTGACATTTGATTTATTTTAAAAAGATTGTTTCTCATAATTTTCTTGTTTTTAATATAGAAAGACTACTTGCACCTACTAGTAAACAGTAGCTACTTATAAAATAAATTTTAACTACATTAGTTACATTCCTTGTTTCTATCACCAAACAACAGACAAAAAGCAACTTCAGAAAGGAAGTCACTCCCATTCCTCACCCTGTCTCACCCTCTCTGAGGTTTCCCTTTTGTTTGTTTGTTTTGGTTTTTGGGTTTTATTTTTGGCTCGTGGTTTGAGGGCATACAGTCTATCATGGTGGAGGAAGGCACAGAAGCAGGAACCTGAGGCAGATGATCACATTGTGTCCACAGCTAGGAAGCAGAGTGGACAAGAAGTAGAGCCAGGCTACACAACTCCCTCCAGTGATGCACTACCTCCTCAAAGTTTCACAAACCACAAACTCCCAAAGCAGCAATACCACCTGTGGAAGAGGGTTCAAACACATGCGTCTATGGGGGTCATTTCAAATTCAAGAAGACACAACACCACAAGGACATTCTCTTTTTCAGTCACAAGAAATTAAAAACATATGATATCTAAAATGGGCAGTGTTCCCTTGTTATTGGTTAACTTGCTTTAGTATCTTTTTATAGTGTTTGTTCATATAGTTTAAAAAGCTTCTGTAGTGGTAGGTTTCCATATGACATTTTCTAAAGATCTTTAGTGGTACTTATTCCCTCTTACATAGTCCCTGCTTTTCCTCATCCTCCCATTCCTCACCCTGTCTTACCTTCCTGATGTTTCCCTTTTCCTGTTCATATTTCTCTGTTGCCTAGGACTGTCCTCCAACTAGCAAGCTATGGACAGATGCTTTCTTCCCAAACTTTTATGTACCAGTTTGCCTCAGATCATCACAAATTTGCTGACTGTTGACCCTCAACAAAAAAAGGAGGGCAGAGAGAGTCTGCCACACCTCCCAACCAACAAGTTGGCCCTAGATGTCTGAGGAGGGGATAAGGGTATAGAAGTGGAGGAAGCTGTAGGGAGGCTTTCTCAACATTTTGTATGGCAGCTGGGAAGTCAGCATCGATGCTTGGATGGAGACTTTCTAGTGCGGCCTTAGAAGGAGAGCACCCATATTCCTGTAACCCTTCTCTACTGCTCTGTAAATAAGCCCAATAAACTCACTGGTTTTCCAAACTGCAGTTTGACAAAATTGTACCTAACTTTGCCTTAGAAATTCACTAGGCATCGGGGGGAGGGGTTGCATCTCTCAGAAGGAATTTAGAACACACTCCATTCCATTCTACAATATCCCTCATGTAACCATTTAGTAGATGTGCTTATCTTAAGGACCAAAGTGAAAAACCAGCTTGTTGTGAAGGGTAAAATGCAAGCCTTTCAGGGTCTAAACTTGTTGGTATATATTCCTACTTACTTCATTCATTTAGTTGAAGAATATTTGTTTTCTCCTACTTGACTTCTGAGCCAGCTGATAAAAGAGAAGCTGAAATCAGGCAGCTGGGGAAAAATAATGGAAGTGTAAGTGATACAGGATCAGTTTTCTTGGTGATGTTTCACTCGGTTATTAGGCTACATTGAATAATCTATCATTAAAAAACTCAATATTCACTCCACAATGAATTCCAATAAACTTGCAACACTGTAGCAATGAATTTTGATTGTACACTTTTCATATCCAATCATCAATTAATGTTATTAATCTTACATTGAATTCAATATAAGGGAAATGTAGGAAGCAGAAAATGAGAAGTAATGTAATCAAACTTAATAAATGATAGTAGAAAAAATAATCAAAAGAGCAAAAAGAAATTAGCGCTGTTGAACCTCTGGGGAAAAAAAGACAAAACTAGAAACAGACAGAAACTAGAATGACAGGAAGTCATTTCTTAGTCATCCTTAGTTTAAAGACAGTTTCCCATTAAGCTCTCATGTACACCTCAGCTGTGATGTGTAATACAAATATAAAACTTCCTGAAAATCATAGAATTATAATATTACCTGCAATGTTTATAATTCTTGAACATGCTTAGTCTTAAAGAAACTTTGCTGAAGCTTAAATAGGTGCTGTTCCAGAATTATAGATCCATATTCTCAGGGACCATGTGGAAGGAGTGTAAAGACTGTAAGACTCAGAGATTGGGGACGATCAGAGTGAAATACTATCTTCTGGACATTTCAGGATCTCTGCACTCATGAGCTCACAACAGCTGTGGTTGCCTGCAAAAAACCTGCACAAGACAGAGCCAGTCAACATTCTAGCACAGAGTGGAAAGGGGATACAAGCTCTCACCTCTGAGGAGCTATGAACAGTTGTTGGCTTGTGGGATTAGGGGAGTTAGTTTTCTTTAAAGGTGTGGCTCCTGGTAGGTTAACCATGTTCCAATAGATGGCTCCATACCCCAAATTAAATGAATAGAAGAAATTATAATCCATGTTATTAAATTAAGAAAATAAATAAGAGGACACAAAACTTGAAGGTTAGAGAGCTGGGGTGCATCTTAGAGGAGTTTAGAGGAAAAGTTCAAAGATCAAAATACACTGTATTAAATTTTCAAAGAAACACACACAACACACACACACACTCACACACACACACACACAAGAAAAA
>NW_008355468.1:2295412-2298259 GCF_000622305.1 Nannospalax galili | reverse complement strand
TTGGATAACAGAATGAGATTTCAAACCCAAAATGTTTAGTGTAAACTGGTAAAGACTAGAAGATTCCAAATAACAATGAATGAAGGAAATAGGTGGCTTTAAAGAGAGACGGAGGGAAAAAAGGAAGACGGAATACAGAGAAAGAGACAGTGAAACAGAGACATGGGGACAGAGAGAGAGAGAGACAGGGAGACAGAGAGATGGAGACAGAGAGAGAGACAGGGAGACAGAGAGATGGAGACAGAGAGAGAGACAGGGAAACAGAGAGACAGGGAGACAGAGAGATGGGGACAAAGAGAGAGATGGAGACAGAGAGATGGGGACAGAGAGACAGGGAGACAGAGAAATGGGGACAGAGAGAGAGACAGGGAGACAGAGAGATGGGGACAGAGAAAGAGACAGGGAAAAAGAGGTAGGGTAATAGAGAAAGAAGAGGACAAAGGGACAGAGAGCTAGAGAGACACAGAGACAAGGGGACAGAAAGATGGAGTGACACAGAGCAACAAACGAGAAGACAGAGACAGTGGGAGAGAAAAAGACAGGGGGAGACTGAGACAAAGAGACAGAGAGGCAAGAAGACAGAGTGACCAAGAGACATAGGGAAGGGGAGACAAATCAATCTCTTATTATTGGTATTGGAGAAGTTAAAAAAAAAAAGAAGTGAAAAACAACTAGACATAAGATGAGCATCAATTTAATCTTTCTAAAGAAGACATAATATATCGATTTAAAAAAACCTATAGTAAAAGACTGTGAGATTTAATACCAATTAAAGTATTAAGTAATTAGTACATATTAAAAGCATTAGCAACAGTAATCAGCATGGAAATACAAGTCAAAATGAAATCTCAATTCACACTTGTTAAGATACTCAGTATAGGAAAATAGCAATAATAATAGATAAAAGAGTGCTTGTTAGAATGTTTAAAAATTGGAACATTTCTTCATCATTTGTAGGAATGTCACGGTGGTGCCACTAAGAATACATTAGTCCTCAGATGATTAAGAATGGAACTGTCAGTAAACCTATTTAGGTGAATATATAAAAAAATTAAAAACATGATCTTAGAGTGATCACAGTAATACATATCGCATCCTATGCATTCACCACAATACATATTGCATCACCATTCACAAAAAGTCAAGAGTTAGAACTCACTGAGTATCAATGGACTGATGACTGGATAATAAAAATGAATGTTCGCAGACAATAAAATGTTATTCACCTTAATAAAGAAGGAAATCCTATCGTTTGTCCTAAGACAGATAAATCTCGTAGACAGTATGCTATGTAAATAAGTGTACAAGTCAAAAAAGGACAAAGCATGAAAGATTTTACTTACAGGTTGGATTTTAAATGTTTACAGTCAGAAAAAGAAAGTAAAATGTATAGGCCAATGGCTGGGAGAATGGAAGATGGTGCGTTTTTTATCAATGAGCATATGGTTTATGATTTACAAGATGAAATATTTGTCAGGTGTGATCCACAGCTTGGTCCACGTAGCAAATCTACACTATAATACATTTTCAAGAGTTAATGTAATATATTTTAAATATATGCTTTTAAAATGATAGGTGGTGAATGGCAGAAACTTGAATTTAATGTGAAGTTAATGAACTTAAGAGATAACTCTGGAGACAGCTGCAGAAAAAGATCAAGTCAATTGCAGAAGAAATTAACAACGCTTGTCTCCAAAGTAACTCTAAATTTTAAAACCAAGTGAAGAACAATGTATAAGAAAGAAACACACTGCACCATAATCTATAAACCATCATTTCACTTTGATAGCAGAATGTGAACATTTTAAAATGTCTGATGCTTGCCACATAGATTTCCCTTGAAACTTGACAGGAAGTACAGCTTTTATACAACTGTAAAGAGAAGACCAAAAGCAAGTGGGCGTACAAACCCCAGAACTCGATGAAACAAATCTGAGAAGCAGGAAGGTAGCATAAATATGCTACTTCTACAGTTTATTAATTGGCACCTGAACATTGAGGTTGTAATGACATTTAAAAATCATAAGGGAAAATGACATTCCATTACAGCAAAGTGCATTTAGGTCCTGCTTATCTGATTTTTTAGTTGGAAACAAAAATCCAGGACACACATATAGCACTCTGTGGATTTGTCAGACTCCTGAAGATGTTCCCCTGTGAGAGAAAATCTTCATGTAAATTTTGCAGTGCATGCTATGAGAAAAATAAGTAGAAAATGTTCCTGCTACCTTTCTTTTTGAATATTCATACAATACACTCCCTTTAGTTTGAAATGTAAATTTGCACAATATTTGTAGATAAAATGATGATTCTTTTATTTCTTTTGTATGTGTGCATATGTACATGGGCATAATCCTGCCATAGAGCACCTGTGGAGGTCAGAGAACAATTTCCAGGAGTTGGTTTTCTCTTATAAACATATGGTTCTCAAGAAAGGAAGTCAGGTCATTAAGTTTGGTGGTAATTGCTTTTCCATGTTGAGATATCTCACCAGCCCATGAATGGGAAATTTCATTTGCTATTTCGTATGTGTGCATATGTACATGGGCATAATCCTGCCATAGAGCACCTGTGGAGGTCAGAGAACAATTTCCAGGAGTTGGTTTTCTCTTATAAACATATGGTTCTCAAGAAAGGAAGTCAGGTCATTAAGTTTGGTGGTAATTGCTTTTCCATGTTGAGATATCTCACCAGCCCATGAATGGGAAATTTCATTTGCTATTTCTTATGTTACTAATTAATTAAAGGAAATTAATTATTCATTAATCATCTATTCTTTTGCATGAAATCCAACATTCCCCAATGCTACAAAGAAGATAATTTCAGGAGTATTTTTATAAAAACATT
>NW_008355468.1:2294326-2295276 GCF_000622305.1 Nannospalax galili | reverse complement strand
CTAAGAGAAAATTAGATACAAAACCCAAATGCAGAGAAAATGGTGGCAAGTTTGGCTGAGCCCCAAACAGAGGAACAGTGGTTCAGAACAGGTACGCAGACAGCCAAGTATCTAGGCCCTCATGACAAAGCACAGTTGACCAGAAAAATGAGAGAAAAAGCGGCTCACCAACAGAGGAGGCAAACAGATTGAGCCATAGCTGCCCTTACAAACATACTTTTTTTGATGTAAAAATAACAATTACTTAGCAAACCTGAGTAAAGAAAAAGAAAAGATGAATTAACAACCGTGGAGCTGTACTGGACTCTGAAGAAAAGTCAAAGGGAAGTCGTTGCTGAATACATGATGTGGAAGAACCTGGTGAAAGCCTGTAAGTTCCAAACAGGAGAATCTGTGAAGAAGACCACGGAAAGCCAAAGAAAAATACAGGGGTGAGCATGCCAGAAGGGAGTATGAAAAGTCTGGGAGACCCGAAGCAAAAGCGTAAGAAATCTGAATTATAAAACAGCTGGAAGGCACTGAGATCTTCAGTATGGATTCTCCAGTGGTCCATGCCAGCACTGACTGATAAACATGAGAAAATAGGTGAGGCAGGCAGTAAGTCCTTCGCACGGAAAGCCAAAGAAAAATACAGGGGTGAGCATGCCAGAAGGGAGTATGAAAAGTCTGGGAGACCCGAAGCAAAAGCGTAAGAAATCTGAATTATAAAACAGCTGGAAGACACTGAGATCTTCAGTATGGATTCTCCAGTGGTCCATGCCATCACTGACTGATAAACATGAGAAAATAGGTGAGGCAGGCAGGAAGTCCTTCACACACTCCATTTATGCTGTGTAAGGTGGGTCTGATTTAAAAGCCAATTGCTATCTATTACACCAATGCATGTCAAAAAGGTTGGGAGAGATCCTTAGCAGGGAAAAGGTTGTTTCCTCTTGTGAATGTCCACAGCA
>NW_008355468.1:2293803-2294097 GCF_000622305.1 Nannospalax galili | reverse complement strand
ATTGAGATACAGTGTCTAGGTTCTACCTGGGAATGTGTGTCGAGAGCCTGTATTGCCTGCTGTCTAAGGCAGGTAGTCAACCGAAAACTGGAACAGATATTTGTCCCATCTTGGCTGCATGAACTTGCAATTAGTGGATGTTCAAAGCCTGAAGAATGTGAGCGCACCGAGAGCCTGTATTGCCTGCTGTCTAAGGCAGGTAGTCAACCGAAAACTGGAACACATATTTGTCCCATCTTGGCTGCATGAACTTGCAGTTAGTGGATGTTCAAAGTCTGAAGAATGTGAGCGCAT
>NW_008355468.1:2291380-2293021 GCF_000622305.1 Nannospalax galili | reverse complement strand
ATATATATATATAATCGCAAACTAATAAGGTGAGAAAATGTAGATTTTTCATTTACACACATAAGTATTTCTGCACATAATAACTTTATATGCATAAGGGACATTTTGCTCTAGCTATTTTATATTGTACTGAATAGATCTCATTGTTATCCATATCAGAGCATTGTGCAGTTCTATAGAACAAAAATAAAGTGATTAATATGTTCATTAAATGTTCTTCTCGACTATTGGTTATAGTTCTTGTATTAATTATTTTTCTGTTGCTGTAATAAAACACTGTGATGATGGCAGCATGGAAAAGGAGTTTATTTTGTTTATGGTTTCACAGGGACTGAGTCCATAATGGAGGGGAGGCATGTCTGCTGGAGGTGGCCAGAGGGGAAGGCAAGCCGAGCACTCAAGTCTTCAAGCAGGTACAGGAAACAGAGAGATAGCAGAAATTAACAAGACTTAAGAGCTCTCAAAGTACTCACCCCCATAACTACCTGTGATGTACTCCCTCCAGCAAGGTCACACCTCCTAAAACAGAACCAGGGGAGAAAATCTCCAAATACTCAGAAACTATGGAGGACATTTTCATTCACTGAGTTTTAGGGGGTGTGGCCTTGCTGGAGGAAGCATATTACTAGGGGCAAGCTTTTAGATTTCTTAAGCATTTTGGAGTTTCCAGGCTCTCTCTACTTCCTGTACCTGCTTGAAGATGTGGAGGTCTTCATTCTGCTCCTGCCTCCTCTTTCTGCTCTGACCCCTGTCTCCATACCTCCCCACCATCACAAAAGCTGTTCTGGAAAATAAGTAAATAAACTCTTCCTTCTCTAAGTTGTCTTGCTCATGTTTTTTTTTTTATCACAGCAACAGAAAAGTAATTAATATGATACTTCTTTCAAATTGTAAATTTAAATATATTTTACTGAAGGCACTGTGATCTACAGGACAGCTTTAAAGCATATGACACATTTATTGAAGAAAAATGAGTTTGGCAAGTTGGCTTAGTTGGCAAAGTGCTAGGCCTACAAGCATGGAGATCTGAATTAGATCCCCAGAACCAATATTAGAAAACCTAGGCATGGTAGTTTGGGCATGGTTTTATTCCCAGCAATGAGGATGTAGCCAGGTTCATCTACTGGTCGGCTCCAAGCAAGTGACAGTGTAAGACGCTGTCTCCAGAAAATAATGAAGAGTACCTGAACACCAGCACCCAAGTTTGACTTCCAGGCACCATGCTCACATGCATGTGTTCACATTTGCCACATGAGCATGACTGCACACATACAGTCCACATAAAAAACCAACAGTGGATAAATTGACTATGAGTCCTTAATAATTTGTGAAAAAAATGAAATAGGGTAGCATTTTAGATGCTTCATAGGTTAAATTTGTACTACTTTTCACACCAAGTACCAAACTCAGAAGAGATGGTCAACAAATATATTACATAAATTACTATATTCTAAGTATGTGTGGCTTTTTCCACTGAATCAGTCAATCAGAATAAAATTTTCTTTGGTTGTCATCACTGAAAACAATAGTAAACAGAACATTCCTTGCTTCCACATCTCACTGATTACTCTGGTCTATTCCAGGTTTTCTCCTAAACACTCAAAACTACACACACACAGTCTCCATCCATAGTCTTTTCCA
>NW_008355468.1:2274874-2290418 GCF_000622305.1 Nannospalax galili | reverse complement strand
AAAATGGAATGCTCAAATTACATACACTATGCTAATTGTCTCAGTGTGAAGGGAACATAAATTTCTTGAGTCATATCAAGAATTTTCACCAGTGACCAGTAACACATCTGACAGAGGTTTAACATCCAGAATATATAAAGAAAGTAAAAAACAAGGAAGAATCCAAATGTCACAATTAAAAGATGAGCTAAAGATCTAAACAGAGAGTTCTCAATGGAAGAAATAATGATGGCTAAGAAACATCATAAAAATGTAAGTATCATTAGTAATTCAGAAAATGCAAATTAAAGCCACCCTAAGGTTTCATGTTACCCCAACCAGACTGGCTAGGATCAACAGAACAAATGATACCAAATGCTGGTGACCATGTGGAGAAAGGGTAATGCTCATTCACTGCTGGTGGGATTGCAAACTTGGGCAGCCCCTATGGAAACTAGTGTGGAGAACTCATCAAAAACTAAAAATGAACATATCATATGACCCGGTTATGCCACTCTTTGGCATATACCCAAAGGACTCATCCTATTGTAAAGACATTTGTACAACCATGTTTGTTGCTGCACCTTTCACAATAGCTAAGAGATGGAAGCAAACTAAGTGCCCCTCAATTGATGAGTGATTAACAAAAATGTGGTTTATTTACACAATGGAATTCTATTCAGCAATAAAGAAAGAGGAAATAATGAAATTTGCAGGTAAACGGATGGATCTAGAAACTGTTATACTAAGTGAAGTAACGCAGACTCAGAAAAACAAATGACATATGTTCTCCATCATATGTGCTTCCTAGTACCAAATCCTTTTAAATTCCATGTTCTTTTAATAAGATGATGCTGTACAGCAGTCCCTTCTGTGTGAAAGAACTACCGTCACAACTTCAGGTATGCCTGCTTGCTAAGCATTGTCATAACTGGGCTTGTTCATGGTTGTGCTCCTTCATTAAAGTAGGGGCAAGCAGGGTCATTGGATCCTCACCGGAGAATCCAGCAACTCTTCCCAGCCAACTGTATGCATTTGGTCCCTAATCACACATGGGTGTCTGGATTTGGGGAGGGCTAAAGTATGCAATCTGGGGAAGCCTAGGAAGAGAAGGCTTGATCCATGCTGGGTAACGGCTTTCCAGTGTGCATATACCTCAGCAATCCAGCAGTTATCTCTGCAAGTAAGCTCAGTAAATTCATTGGTTTTCCAGGAAAACTTTAATTAAACATTGGTTTGATACTAAGAACCTTAAAAAAGGATAAACATTGCTTACTATCCCCAGGTAAAGAATTCCCACAACAGATGGAAAATTTATTTGTTAATGTTATTATATCTCATACTTTGAAAAAGAAAATAAGAATGTAAAAGATGTTAAAAGGATATGGGAATGGAGATATTTTCCAGAATAGAAAAAATGAGAAAGTATAAGAAGTGATGATGATCTGTGTAGGTTTTTTATAATATATGAAGGATGAGACAAAAATAATATACACATAATCTTAAAATTTCTAAGGTCATAATTTAATCAGCTAGTTTAAGGAACAAATTATATGTCTTATTAAGGTTTATCTAAGAATCTTTGGTTTTTGCCCAAGCTTTATTTACATAGCACGTGGTAATTAAAAGTACCAACTGGTAAAACTAACCTTCTTGAATGTTTAACAACCATACTTTGAGGCCTATTCTAATCAGGTCAGAGGGACATAAAGGACTGTTTTTTGCTCCTTGCCCTCCAAAGTCAACTAAGTTCCAGGGGACTAAGGAACATCTCTCAAAATGTCCTGTAACTGTGGTGAGTCACCTTATTTGGGCCAAATGTATGGTCTTAAAGACACAAAGGTAAAGTATAACCAAAGATTAAAGTGATCAGCATATTTAAGAGTTCAATGGAGAGCTGGAGAGATGGCTCAGTGGTTAAGAGCACTGACTGCTCTTGCAGAGGACCTGGGTTAGATTCTCAGTACCCACATGGTGGCTATGAAAGTACCTTCAGTTCCAGGGGAATCCGAAACCTTTTTCTGACCTCTGCAGCATTGCACGACACAGGTGCACTTACATACATGCAGACAATATATTCATACACATAAAATAAAAATAATTAATAAAATATTTTAAGAAACAGTACAAGGGATTAAACATTCCAGAAATTAGGCTTAAGTCCCTATAAAATATTATTTAGACAATTATTTCTCATTGATGATTTTGTTCCTAAACAGAACATGATGCTCGGATGTCAGACTTCAAATCTTGGTCTCCAATACTGTAGTGCCCACCTATAGATCAGGGAGACAACCCACTATTGTTCTAAAATGATAGATAAATGTGTTTTCTCCCCCTATCTAGAAGCCTGGGAGAGGGAACTTACATTGATTCTAACCATTCCAACAGCTATCAAAATACCTGAAATCATATCCTGATTCCATCATTCCCAAGTCCAGCCTTGACAGACAAAAGAAAAATGAGGAAGAACCCAATGGAGGGATGCTTTTGGAAGCTCTCATTAAAAAATTCCATTGGACTCTGATATGAACATTTGAAATTTGCCCTATTCTGATTTTTTTCTTGTTCTCTACCTAGAACTTGTGTAATGCTAACTACTCTTGTCTTTACTTCTCCTTCACATCTCCTATTCACCAGTCAAGGACGTTCTTTTCTCCCTATAGGCAAGAGCTATGGAATTTGGGTGTCTTTTAGATAGACCCACGGTACCCCAATTGCCTCACCTTAAGTCCCTGTTCAGCATGGAAGAAGACAGAATGGTCTGCAGCCTGATTCCCTATTAAAGAAATGTAGCCAGTTTCCTGGCTAAAAGTCAAAATGTCCTTGGGCCTGTTAGCAACATACTTTGTTCCAAAGGCCAAAAATATCAAAAGTATTTGGGAGCTTTTATCTAATCCACAAAAGATTTTAGGGTTACCTCTTCAGAGGGGGAAATGTTGACTAGCTAAATGCCCTATTTAAAAAAAGAGTGCATGAAGTTGTCAGAAAAAAGTGATGGGGAGATATGGAGAATTTGGAGAGGAGGGAGTGGGAATGGATTTGATCAGAACAACTTATATGCATGTATGAAAGTCTCAATAAATTCTTAAAAAATATTTTTAAAAAGAAATAAAATAAAATTGATTTTTTGCAAAAAAAAAAGTTTATCATATAACTTAACTACCTATTGGACTGTTTTTGTCTGATTTTCTGCCTGGTTTCAAACTGAAAAAACTATCTTACTCAGTATAGAGTTTTTGGTGCAGTGTATGCAACATTACTGACACTCGATATTTATAGAATGAATTAGTAGAACTAACTTTAAGTATATGTTAGCAGTGGTAAAAAAAAATGTGGTGCTGACAGAGTATATAACTGCAACTGAAGACATGATTAGAACTATGCTGATTAAATTGGCATCAAGAGCCATTTAATTCCAGAAATGCACGAAATAATACACATATGTTTCATTTGCCCAGTAAGTTAATTTGGAAGACACGGCTGTGTTTCCCTGATACTTATCTCATCTACACATATAGGAATGACAAGACCAGCCAAACTGACAGTGTCACAGTGTCACATATGTTTGTAAATATGTCTTCTTTCTTGCCAGTAAGTGATATATTCCTTTCTACTCATCAATGCCAATTCCTGGAAAGACTAATTTAAATTATGCCCATCTGCATTTTTGACTTCCAAGTGGCATCCCTGCCCAATCTGGTAGCCAATACTGATGTGATTGGGTGTTATCATCATTGTTAAAACCTACTGTCATTTCCAGTTTACAACTGCTTCTTCAATTATAGTCACTTATTAAGTGTGACTTTGATTGCCAGATGTGACACATATTTCTGCCTCTGAAGCTGAAGAAATGCTACCAGAAAAGTTATTGATTGATGAGTTGACAAAAAATCTGTCTTTCTTTTCTTTGATTTACTTTGTACACCAGTAGCTTTGGGAAAGTCATTATTTTAGGAATGAATAGCAATTGGACTTATAATATTTAATTGAAAGAAAGCTAAAATTTAAAAACGGGTTAAGTAGACTTTTCTATATATTATGTTTACAAAATGACTGTGATTTTCCCAAAAGTGGTTGCGTGGGAGAAGAAGCAGCCTGCTGAGTCCCTGGTCCTCCCACTGCCTTGTCCGGTTAGCTACACTCTGGGTGAAAGAATTGGTAGAACAGGAGCCTTCTCCACAACTTTTGATTTTGCTTGAAGTGATTCTAAATAAGAAAAACAAAGTTAAATTTATACATAAGTTTTTAGATGAATTGTGCTTTATTAGAGGAGCAGAGCAAGAATAAGAATTATCCTTCATATGTAGGGGTACTATGATGGCCTTCAAAGTCACCATAAATGTCATCTGCGTGAAAAGTGATTTTTATTATTCAGATATTTAGAGTTCATGATCTATCACAACACAGAACTGAGTCTATGCAGTAAGCTTAAAATCAGTTGAAGCAGCACTGTCACTGATGATGGAGAAGCATCAGTTCCAATACTAATGAGGTTGACTTCGCTCTGCTACTAGAAGCTGTGCTTAGGATTTCGTAGAAAGTAACAGAATCCCATCATTTGCTCACTAGATGTGATTGTCCGTGTTTCAGTTCTTACAGTGAATACTAATTAGGACCTGTCTGGACCTGTCTGGAACTATTGCCAGCTGATAGGTTTGTTTTATTAATGTTTGTTAATTTAATCTTATGAGTATCATTGCAAAGCTTATTTGATGTTCTGAAAATTGAACTGATAACTCTTAAGTAACTAGTGACAAAAATGTGTTGTGATGCTTCTGCTCACATAATATAATTTATTCTTCAAAATAAAACCCTGAAATTCATAGCTTTAATCTTTCTCAACTGTTAAGTGCTGAGATTATGGACATATTACAACAGACCAGGCTATGGTATGCTGTTTCAAATATATATTCATGAATCATGGCAGTAAAATTTAATTTGAAAAAGTATTTTAGTGTAGTTTACTTCTTAGTAAAGATGCTTAAGAATTAAATGTCAATGGGCTTATAAAGGGAAGCTGCAATATGACATCATAAGAATCATCTGTTCTTGGGAAGGAAGAGATCTCTTCCAGATGGGAAGATCAGTCCTATTTTACACAAGGATACAAATACCTTTGTAAAGGGGGCTTCTGGCAGCTAACTACGAGTATAGGATAAGTAAGATGTGTATATCCACCCAGTATATATTGAGAGCATCAATCCACATGGAATACAAAAGTCCAGCTCAGTTGAGGGGTCACCTGTAAAGAGCTCACAAAGAGAAAAACATCTAAACATGAGAAAATGATGTGTAAAGCTAAAATACATTCACCAATTAATTGTGAGATAGGCACATGATTGCCAAGAGAAACATTCCTTGAGACAACAGCATGAACAAACCTGTATTGGTTAAAGCCCTGCTGATATCTACTTGAAGACTCACTTGAAAGCAAGGTTTATAATGGTTTTAACAATTTAACTGAGACACAGAAGAAATGTCATGAAATGTATTCTTTCAGAGCCAAGATCGGGAATGGACGGTATAAGAAAGAGGAGAAGAATGGGGAGGAAGGGCAGCAGGAAGAAGAGGAAGAATAAAAGGACACAGAGGGAAATAGAGGAGGAGAAGGAAAATAGATGAATAATTATTTTGTCACAAAATAAGTATGTAAGATTGTGTTGGAGATATTCAATTATATCATCCCAGTTAGCCTGACAAATTGCAACAGGTCATTTCTGGGTGAATAGCATCCTTCTAATCCAACTGCATTTATAATGGATGATCCTCAATATTTCCATTTCTCTAACACAAAATTACCCATCTAAGCTATTTGAGATGTTTCCAAATTCATATAATTAAATATATTTATTATTTTAATGAGTGGTTCAAGTATTTCAGTCCTGTGCTAGTTTGTGTGTATATAGATGGACACAATCTTACACTACCTTTCAAAGAAGTAGAAGTGCATTGGAATTCTTTTCTTTCTATTCCTTGTCTGGATCCTAATGTAATGCATAGAGTATCAAGACAATTGCTGACCTCACTGTTTCTCAGTTGTGACCCATGTGTTAATATGTGCTGCATTTGAGACTTTCCAGCCCAACAAGTCTTATTAACTAAATCCTAAATCCCGAATTATAGCTTCCAAGCTGCTCATCACTTCCCTGGCTACATCTTCAGAATGATTAACCCAGTTCTTAATTCTGTGTACAGACATTTTATCATGAACTGAAATCACAACTCCTGAGTATCCCTCATTTCCTACGTTAAAACATTATCTGGGTACAAATGCTTGACTTGATAGGACTTAACATTGTATGGCAGAATACATAGGGTCCAGTGGGAGGTTAGGAGGCCTAGATGGGGGGAGGAGGGTCTAAATTTTATTAAGAACTGTGATATGAAATCTAAAAAAGCTCAATAAACTTCCCCAATAGAACAACAACAACCAAAAACATATTAATCTACTTCAAGTCTTCAAGTAAATAATTTGGTATTTTGAATTTTTGCAAAAACATATATATACCAAATTTGCCTTTTAACTGTTTTAAATATATCTTAAGTAGACATTGCTGCTACTGGTTTTTAAAGATTTTCATTATCGTCATCAAAGTTCATTAATCACTAAATATCAATTTCCCATTGTTAACACCTTGTGGTCCTTAGTAAACACTAATGCACTTTTTGGCTTTGGATGTGCATATTCTAGATAGTTCATAGGTTGCCATTACATCCTAGCTTTCCTTTTGTCTTTGAATAATTTTAAGTAGTATATTTTCAAGGTTATCCGTGTTGTAGCTTTCATTGTGGTTATTTAGTACAAAGCAATATTCTGTTTACGTATAGCATGTGTTTTCATGGGTTATATACTTATTAAAATACATTTAGTATACCCTGATTAAGTTTTAGAAACAAAGCAAAAGCAATGTCAAATTAATACCTAAAATAAGAGTTACCTAGCCAGAGAGATGGCTCCATGGTTAAGAGCACTTGCTGTTCTTGCAGAGGACCTAAAATTTGTGTACTGCACCATCACTTAGTTGCCTGTAACTTCTGATCCAGGGGATCTGACAGTCTCTTTTCATCTCTGTGGACAACCCCACATGTGGAACACACACACACACACACACACACACACACACACACATAAAATAAATGAATCTTTTTTTAATGTTCCTGAAATTTTTTAATTGAATTTTTTGTGTATTTCATGCAGAACATCTCAATCAATCTTAATCATCTTTATACCCAGTCCCAACCAGCACCCTCCCACACCTCCCCCACTGGAGCCCATACACTCTGTCATCCCTGTTAAGGCCCACTGGGTTATCAGTGTCTTCAGCCATTTCCCAGTGCAAGTCCATCCACTAAGTCATTCAGCCTATTTAGAGTCCCTTGTTTTAGGAAGATCAGCTCTTCTTCATCTCACAGCTATCAGTTGTCAACATTCTTTCAGATAAGACTGAGGTCTGTTGTTCATTTTCCCAAATAAATCTTTAAAAAATAGGTAGCATATATATATATATGTATATATATATGCATCTATCTATCTATCTATCTATCATCTATCTATCTATATAGATGCATATGGGTGCTTCCATTTTGGTTTGGGAGAATAATACTTCTATGATTGTACAAATATCTCTTTGATATTCTAATTTTAATATGTTTTATATCTACACAAAAGTAGAAATTCTGTCTTGGAAAGGAGGCTCAAGGTTAAGGACACAAAGGTGCTCTTGCAGAGGACCCAGTTTCTGTTCCCAACACTCACATGGCAGCTAACAATTGTCCCTAACTCCAGTTCAAAGGGATCTAACATCCTCTTCTGACCTCACTGGGCATTGTAATATCATAGTCTACATTCATAGACATAAAATAAAAAGAAATTTAAAAATTATAAATGTAGAATTCTGTTATCGATTGTTTTTAGAACTACCATATGGTACTCCATAGTTTCTGTATTCTTTTATATTTGCAAAATGTAGAACAATTCTATTTTCTCCACATTGTAATAGATACTAACATAAAGGTAATTGTTTTAGTCTCTTTTTCCAATACTTTGAGTGTAATACCTATGAGGAGATCTGGACTACATCCAGGAACTCTTGCATATATGGTAATTTTACATATACCTTCTCCTGGCTTTGATTCATGTTTCCTAAAAAAATAATGTTGAGCAGTTTTTATGTACTTTTTGAGTACTTGTTTGTCTTCTTAAGACAAAAAAGTGGATACAATTCCTGTGTCTATTTTTGTTAATGTTATTTTTCCTGAGTTCCAGAAGTACTTTAGTCAGGATCTTAAACTTTATCATATATAATTTGTAAGTCTATTTAGCACTCACTTTTGTAGGCTGTCCTTTCTCCAATTCATAATGTTATCTTGAAGTGAATTTGTATTTACTTTAATAAATTTTAAATTACATTTCTTTTTATTATTTTTTGATGATTTCTTATGCTTCATATATGTGGAAATGACATTTTATTTTATTTTATTAAATATTGTTTATTTATTGTTTTTTTTATATCTATGAGTGTATTGCTTGCATGCATGTGAGTGCCCCTGTGTCGTGCAATGCCACAGAGGTCAAAAAGGGCTTCGGATTCCCCTGGAACTGGAGTTAAGGATGGTTCGTGGCCATCATGTAGGTGCTGGGAATCAAACCCGGGTCCTCTGCAAGAGCAGTCAGTGCTCTTAACTGCTGAGCCATTCTCCAGCCCCAAGGGGAATGACATTTTAATGTATTTTTTTTTTTAACTTTGTAATGTGTCTATCTGTTTCAAAAGAAGCTTCTTTGATGAATGGTGAGCTTCTCTGATGAGTACCTCAATTTGTTACTCTACCTAAAAAGATAATAAGTAAATTTATGAATGCAGGAATGCTTGAGAATTAACATATCAAAGCACTGAAATGATACCCCATTGTCATTTTACGCAGTGGAGATTGGGAAGGAAAATTGATCTGTAATGAATGAGATACTCTAGAACTAGGACTGAAAAGGCTGATGATCTGTCAAGATCAGGGTAGAATCAAGCTTGTACTTCCCAAATTGAAGTTGGAGCACTATCTGGAATAAAATTACGGATGGGGAAGACTCATGACACAGTTGCAGGAACAGAGTTCCAGCAAAACAATTCCACCAGCACAATTCTAAGAGACATATGGTTCCAAGAAATAGCTAGGAATTGTCCTTCAAGTTTGGGCCCACTTTCAAAAACTACATTTAAGAGTTAAGCTATTTCTTCAGGTGACTGAAATGTTAGCATAGTAATCTTGCAGATATTACTGTTGGGAGCATATCAAAGAATACACTGCCAAATCCAAATTCATGAATATCTATACCTATGCATTTTCTAAGAATTTTATTATGTGTGTACTTGTGTGTACCTGCATGTACTGCGTGTGAGTGTATCGTGTCTGGATGTGGGCAGTAATGACACTTTATCTTGAGGGTAATAAACAGCTACATAATTGAACTTCAAGCCCACTCAATGGGAAGAAGTTCATGTGTGGTTCTGTAAACCTAGCCAAATTCACACGGCTGGAGCATTCAGTGATCTTAGTGAAAACCCCAAATCTGTCACATCCCTAGACAAATGTAATTTCTTACTATGTGCAAAATATGGATCCTTATATTTCCACACAAGTATCCTAGTAACCAGTCATCAAAGAAGCTTCTTTTGCAACAGAGAGAGATTATTACAGAGTTCCACAACTGGTCATACACAGAGATTGTCTGTGAATTGCCCAACCCTAAAGCTCACAGAACACGGTGAAACAAAGTGGAGAGAGAACACTAATGCATCACTCAACTCTCATTACTGAAACTATCTCATGCAACAGAGGGCCAGGATCAAAAAAGTGCACAAATGGCCAAAGCATAGAGAATAAAAGTCTGCAGAGTGTGGGTCCTTGGAGAGGACTCATGTTAAACTCCACCCACACAGGGCTCAGGGACCACTGTAGAAGTAGGGGCAGAAAGATTATAAGAGCCAGAGAGGAGGTGCCTGACCATATGGAAATAGGCCACAGGCTCCTGGGACCTTGCTCACATGAATCTACAACATTGGTGTCAGCATGTACAAGACCCATGTAAACGCAAGCAGACAAAAATCCAGGCAAGAACTGTGGAAATGGCAACAGACTCCAACCTTAGCTGAAGAACTATTGGCAGCTGATTACTGCTGGGTAAGAACGAGCTAATCTTAAGGGAAGGACTTTATATAGACATACTATACCTCAGTGAATGAACGTAACCTCTGGGGACATTGACTAGACATGATAGGTCTTAACACAAATGACTGAATGCATGAATTGCACTGGGGAATCTATGGGAGGTGCCAATGGAAGAGGATGTAATGATAAGAAGTTCTGTAGGAAATACACAAAAATGCAACAAAAATTTACAAAAAATGTTAGTGTAGTTGTAATGTCAGTGTAGCAATGCTGCAGATATTACTTTTTGGAGCATATCAAAGAGTACATTGCCAAATCCAAATTCAGGAATATTAACACCTTTGCTTTTCCGAGAATTCTATTGTGTGTGCACCTGTGTGTACCTGCATGAGCTAGTGTTAGTGTGCTGTGTCTGCATGCATGTGGAGGCAAGAAGTCAATCTCAGCTTCTTCTCAGGCACCATCCACTTTACATTTCTGTGTTTTGTGACTGTGTGTATCTTTGTCCTCGATTTGCCAAGGTGTGTAGGCTGATTGACCCCTGAGTTTCTGGGATCCAAATGTCTCTTCTTCCCTGACACTGAGATAGCAAGTGTACACCATCATGTCTGGGAATTGAAATTAGGTCCTTGTGATTGCAAATTCAGTATTTTACCAACGAAGCACCTCTGCAGCTGAAATTTTATTACTTTAGTTTATGTAGTTTGAACTGTTTCATTTTTACCAGACTTCAATGTGAATATGAAGGGTAGATCCATCTCCAGAATTCCTGTGTAAGCGTATTGACTCTTGGATTTCTCAGTTTAGTATGGGCATCTTAAACAGATCATCCAACCACTAAAATTGAGATATTTTCCACTCAACTAAGTATTCTTTTATTAATTTCAGTAATTTATTGTAGACTTCAGGACATGATATTAACTTGGAATCTTCTTGATTAAATGCATTATTGGGTATTTTATTAATTTAACATTATTTTAAGCAGAATTTCTTTGTTTGTTCTTTGATTTTTGATACAGGGACTGTGTAGCTCCAGCTGGCCTGGAACTTGCTATGCAGTACAGGATGGCCTTGTTCTCACATAGATCCACCTGCCTTTGCCTTGTAAATGCTTGAATTTAAAGGGTGCATGCACTACCATCGCAGGTTTTTGCTGTTGTTTCTGTTTGTTTTTAGAATTTTTAAAATATTCTTATTGAGTGTTTATTTCAGACATATAGAAGCACGCAGATTTTGTGTATTCGTATCTGAATATTCTGATGCATTTATTGTTTAGTTCTTAAAGATTTGGGGAATTTGGGGGAGGAGCTTTTCATCTGTCAGTAGGAACAATTTTGTTTGTTCACGGTGAGTTCCTCTAGTTATTCTTGGTGGAACATTAAGTCAAATTCTGAATATCAGTGGTCAAAAATCAGCATCCTTCTCTTGTCCCTCATCTCAGAGAGAAAGATTTCAGCGTTTCAGTATGAAGAGGGGTATCAGCTGTCACATTTTTAAGCAATTAAGTCTTACACTGAGGAAGAATTTGCCTATTTGTAGTTTAATGAAACTTTTCTTTTCATGAAACAGACTTAGATTTCATCAAGTCACTCTCCCATCTATTATTATCATTTATTTCATTAATTTTTATAGATGTGTTACACTGAGAGAAATTTATGTTGAACCATACTTGCATATTTTTCTATCTCCACTAAAATATGTACCTTGAATCTGTGCTGGTTTCTCATCGCCCTTGAAATTTGCCAGTTCGGCATTATTACTGGAAAAATGGAAGGAACTGCCTTGAAGATTACAATTTGAAACAAAATCTTGCATTATGATTCCATTTTTCAACCTTAACTACAAAAGAGTATTCAAATGAGAAATCTGAGCCTCAATAAATAAATGGCAAAAGGAAGGTGATAAACACGGAGATGGTTATAATGACTTATGAAGATCATATACATTTTCTTCCTCTTGCTCATAACATTTCCCTTCATGTATTTTGTTCATTAGGGAAGGTTGCAGTTGATATGCCACCTTGTTTGTAAAATATTCCTCTGCAACTTAAGCAAAGTTAGTAACTCCTGCATTCTCGCTCTCAGTGTGCCTTAGCCATAAGCACTTACCACAATAGCAGCTGATGCTCAGATTGCTTTTAACTTCCACCAACTTGTGAGTTCCTTTAAAGAGACTGCTAAGAGAACTTGCTTACAAAACTTCACATCCTTTGCTTTACCTGTTGGAGGAATGTAAGACATTTATTTTTTGGAATTGCATTGTATTCTCCTCAGAAAATACAAATATTGGGACATTTTATGATCAGAACCCTGTCTGTACAAATTTGATGAAGAATTAAGTTAATGAAACAATTTCAAACTCAGGTCAGATTTTCATCCTTATCATCATAGTCCATGAGCACCCTTGTCCTGCTGACAAGAATATAAGGGTGAGCTTTTCTAATTTTTTTTCGGTTTTGCATCCACAAATTTGTATCCTTCAAGTCTCTTTAATTTGGGATATTCAGAAGGCAGTTTATTTTATTCAATTCATTGTTGTGATCAAATTACTTTAAAAAGATTATTTAATACTTATTATTTTTCTTCATATTTGTTCTCTGTATATCTAGCCACAAAAAGATTTCATTATATCTGAAGCTGCACTGTTTCCAAAGAAAGATCTAATAATGTAAATATTCTAAAACAAAGTCTCACTATTTACACTTCTGAAAAGACTACTCTCCAGACTCTATGAACTTGTTCAGAACATTGTACCATCAGGTAAATGTTGGGATAAAGTAGAATTTCATAAAAAATGGTAAATGCTAGGTTTTAGACTCATTCACTTAGTAAACTCTTAAAAGGAAATGCAGAGTAAGGGTAGTGTAGCAAAATTCATTGTTTGCAAAATAATCAAGGTGTGGAAGACATGTTTATTAGTCTGACCTATCAATTTTTCAAACATTCTAAAAATCAAAAGAAAAAATATGTGAACTTAATCTATATGTCCAGGGTCCCTGCAAAATTTACTTTTGGAAAAGTCTGCTAAAACTGTGCAACAAGTGAAACAGACAATGGATCTTGTTCAAGGCAGATTTATGGCTATTGAACTAGGGATTTTGCTTGTGTCAGCTGGATTTGGCAATAAGAATGTTTTTGCTGTTGGATGAAACCTGTAAATCTACAATTTCTTTTTATCTCTTTCCAAACCGTGTCTTAGACCTTGCCATTTTTTGAATTCATCATAATTGTACTTACATGTGAGAAATTCACAGTATTTGATTTTTGCTAACTCTTAAAACTATTCATTTTAAACCTTAGTATACAAAGTAGCTGCAATTAATGAATATTCTTCTCTTTTTGCATTCAGAAAACAACTGTTATATTGAAATATTATCTTTTTCATTTAAAATTAATCTTTAATTAACAATATATTTGTACTCTGCATGGCATATGTTAATCAAAACAAAAGTAACAGGGACTTTCCGTTGTAGCTTGTACAAATAACTTTTGCAATATTAAATACAAACATACTACAAACAAATATATTCATGTATTAGGCAGTGTCATGAACTATATGAAGTGAAGTTCACAAATTATATGAAATTCACATATTTGACAGCATAGCATACACACATGTTAACGATCTTCTCAATTGCACAATTGAGCATTTGAAATATTCAAGAAAGTCATAGTGAATTTGATTAAAGGAGTACTTACATCAAAAACAAGCCTTATCATCTTTCCCTTGTATTAAAATTAGATTGCTAAACTTAGTAAATCAAAAGCATTCTCCTTTCACCAATGAGTAACTCATTTTCAAAATCTTGATGTATTTAGATAATTTTATAGTCTTAACTCTTCGTCCCTTCTTTACTGGTGACAAGGGCCAATTCACAGAAGACAGTGAAAAAGTGTAATCAAATATGATGATTGTCTAAAGATATTTAGGAGCTAGAGATATGGTTTAAGGGCTAAGAGCACTTACTGGTCTTGCAGAAGATCTATTTTTAAATTCCTAGCATGCATGTCAGGCAGTGCATAACCATTTGTAACTAGAGTTCGAGGAGTATTAGCCCTCTTCTGGACTCCATGGAACCCTGCTGCAACACACCCACAACCACACATGTATTCACATAAATAAAAATAAGGCAGATATTTTAAAAGAGAGATGCTGCTAAGTAAAGCTCATGACTGATCATCAACAGCACATTAAAAAAATATATATATGACCCTGGAGTTCTTACTCTTAGGCTGTGTTTATCCCTGTTTTTTATTTATTTATTTCATTTTTTTCCAGACAGGGTCTCCCTATAGCTTTAGCTGGCTTGGAATTTGCCATGCACATCTGATTGGCTTTGAACTCACAGAGATTCACCTGTCTCTGCCTCCAGAGTGCTGGGATTAAACACATGTGCCATTACATCTGGCCACTGGATTTGTGAATCAATGAGTTGTATTACCAGACATTTGAAAAAGTTTGAGATATCTGTTTATTTTACTTATCATTTTTAGTTATTTTGGTGGAAAATATGATTACTGGAAGAAATTCTAGTTTTTCTTTTCCAAGAAATAGCTTCTACATTTTTTTCTCTTATTTCTTATGAAATCAAGAGAGACTTAAAAAAAGAGTACTACAACATTCTTATAATATTGTATAATAGAACATTAAGTATTTTACTGACTGTATCAGATTAAGTTTCTTTATTTTGATGAGCAATGAATTATTCTGTATATAAACAAAGGAAATGTTTATGCTAACAGGACCTTCTTCCTGGAAACTTTTGGACTTTTTTATAAATCCAGATTTACAGAAATA
Source organism: Nannospalax galili (assembly GCF_000622305.1). Taxonomy (NCBI): domain Eukaryota; kingdom Metazoa; phylum Chordata; class Mammalia; order Rodentia; family Spalacidae; genus Nannospalax; species Nannospalax galili. Next base: position 2,275,478 of record NW_008355468.1, on the reverse strand, counting down.
GAATTTGTAAACAAAATAATTTTGCTTTCTGCCCAGAAAATAAACTGTCAAGTTACTACTGAATAGAGGACATCATCTGTGGTTGGTATAATGAAATTTCCTCCTTGGCTTAGGCAGAAAATTTATAAATGGTTTATACACATTTTGAAAAGAAAATATCCTTGCTATAGCTTTGTACTTAAGGAAAGAACATTTTTCCTAAGTCTTTTTAGTGGTCTTAATCCAGGGGACAAACTGTGTGAGATCAGCTCGATCCCTATGGTAGGTACTAGAGAACTGCATAGTACCAAAGTGAATGAAAAAACAAAAACTCTTAGAAATTCACATACCTAGAGTTAATTCATGTGTTTGAACGCATAAACGATGACTTTTTCATGCCACTGTGAATTAACTTCATCAGTTCACTTCCTAATCAAGAAGGTGCCATAGACTTAAAAGTATGCAGATGAATTTTGACTTACTGACTTTCAGTATGTATACGCTAAAACAAACTGGATGATTTTTTATTTTATTGATGTGTTCCAATTAATAATATCATATACTCTTTATAACTCTATTTGTTTTAACAGGATGGCTGAGCAAAGAGACACTGGGTCATCATGAA
>NW_008355468.1:2269946-2274514 GCF_000622305.1 Nannospalax galili | reverse complement strand
CATCTCTCCAGCCCCCAGGAGTTTTAATTTTACTATCAATTCAGAAAGAGTTCCTAAAAAGATTTAATTATTGAGTTTTTTCTTGGGGTGAGTAATGTTTTCAGCCCATATCTGGGGATGACACAATGAATCATAAAAGATAGGAGGGGCTACAAGCTTCTCTCCTTGGCTTCTGGCAAAACTGGGTTTGCTGAATGTCTGATTAGCACAGATTTTCTTGAACCATGCATTACCGACGCTTTTTTAAAGAGTCCTGCATTTTATCTGTACCAGAAAACATTTTAGATTTTAATTATTTTGAGTTTTAGAATCTTTATTTTCTCATCCTCAAAAATATTTCTCAGTTTTAGGTGTATTAGAAAAAAATAGGAGCAGATAATTTGAGAAAATAAAGACAAAAATTTAAAAGAGCATGTGGCTTTTTCTCATATATATGTAGATGTACATGTACATATATAAAACATATACATACATATACATGCATATGCATATATATGCATATATGTGTGGTCATCAGGTGGCTGCTCTCCTCTGGCTATGGCCACTCTCCTGCTCTCTTAGTTCCCCTGATCAGTCATCCAGTCCAGACCCCAGGGCTGGTGAGGAGACTGTGTTAGCAGAGCTGCATTCAGACACAGGAGACCAGGTTCAGTGACACAGATCTGGTTTATTACAGGAAGGCACAAGCTTATATACGGGTAGTGGTCCAATCACAGCACAGCAAGTAGGTCAAAGGTGAGGTATCCAAGGGTGGTGATTAGGGAATGGCGAGCTCTAGGCATCAGTCTCATGATCTGCCAATGGGAGCAAAATGTCAAAAGGTGTTCCTTGTGGCTCCAGTAGTCAGGCCTTTGCCTCAGGCCTGCTGTATGGCTGTGAATAAGGCTTTCACCCTAGGCTCATGCCTATCTCCCACAGTGATCTTTGGTTGGGCATGCCGCTCCTGTTTTTGGTCACTTTGAGTAGTTCCTGAGTCCCTTTGTGTAATTCTTGCAGGGTGAGTGACCTCTGATATGGGGAATAGTCACCCAGCTGCTGCCAGCCCCTGTGCTGCTGCACTGGTTTCTCTCCTCAGGAGTAGGCAAATTACATAACAGAAAAGGAAGTAACTAAGGTATTAGATGAAGTGGTAGCTCTTGCTCCAGGGTGAGTCCTTTGGTATCGTCCAGCAGAGGGAGAGGCACTGTATCAAGCTTTGGCCCATGCAAAGGCCTCTTAAGGGGCTAAGAATTCAATAAAAGCCGATGGAGCAGGGTCGTCCCATCTGGGGTAACGATGGGGATTAGGGAGTGGCAAGCTCTAGGCATCGGTCTCACTTCCAACAGGATTATATATCACAAGGGATTTCCTGTGGCTCTGGCAGTCGGGCCGTTGTCTCAGGTCCATTGCATGGTTGTTTTGTAAGATTTTACACCTATACTCAAGCCTAATCTTCATATCTCTAGGTTGGTAAGGCAGGGAGCAGCGGGTCCTTGTTTGCAGAGATATGCTTGGCAAGGTCTGGAAATGGGGCAACAGCTAACTGAACCAGAGAAATACGAGTTTTAACAAAATTATCAAGACCCTTAACAATGCAGGGTCCAAAAATCAGGAGTTAGCAGTAATGATGGCACACATAGGTGTGCTGCTTCCTCTAGGATCTGCCATCTCCGGGGTCTGTGGTTGTGGAGGGAGGTTTTCCATCGCAGGCAATTCTGAAGTTCTGGGCTGGGATCCAGATGGGGACTATAAGATTATCTGGAAAGACACAAGCATAGCCTCGCCCTTGTGTTAATAATAGGTGTGGACCTTTCCACTCACTTGTGAGAGGGTCCTTCCATCTCACCATGGGAGCAGGAGTGGGCTGAGTGAACGTTCCCCAATGCTTTATTGCTGGTGGGAGGCCACTGAAGTCAAATTTTAGAAAGTTTAATACAAATAGAGCTCGTTGTATCAGGGTCCTTTTCCCTAAAGCTGCCTAGCTACTACAGAGGAGAGTCTGGGCAAGATCCAAAACAGAGTCAAGGAGAGAAGAGGCAGAGGCAGGGTCTAAAAATCAGGAGTTAGCAGTAATGATGGCACACATAGGTGCGCTGTTTCCTCTAGAGTCTGCCATCTCCGGGGTCTGTGGTTGTGGAGGAAGGTTTTCCATCGCAGGCAATTCTGAAGTTCTGGGCTGGGATCCAGATGGGGGCTGTAAGATTATCTGGAAAGACACAAGCATAGCCTCGCCCTTGTGTTAATAATAGGTGTGGACCTTTCCACTCACTTGTGAGAGGGTACTTCCATCTCACCATGGGAGCAGGAGTGGGCTGAGTGAATGTTCCCCAATGCTTTATTGCTGGTGGAAAGTTTAATACAAATAGAGCTCATTGTATAACAAAATTGGGATCCTTATAGCAGGGTCCTTTTCCCTAAAGCTTCCTAGCTACTGCAGAGGAGAGTCTGGGCAAGATCCATAAGAGAGTCAAGGAGAGAAGAGGCAGAGGCTGGTGGTTAATGATTAAGTGCTTGTCTAGCCAGCGTGTCTCTCTTGACTTGCATCAGCCAATGTAGATGTGATGGAAATCATTGGCACCAAAAGCAGCATTACACTTGGGGCACTTCTGCTGGTGAGTGTCATAGCGCATCTTCACACACTCGAAGCAGAATACATGAAAACACTTGGTAAGCACTGCATCCTTTTTTCACATATTACAGCAGGGACAGGTCAGTCGTGCTTTGTAGTCCTTTATCTCTTCCACCAGAATCTCATCACACTTTGGCACATTGTCTGACTTCTTGGTGGTCTCCAACTTCCTTCGAAGTCTAGAGATGTCCTCCTGGGCTCGTTTGAAATTGAACAAATCCTTTTCCTTGGTGACATTGTTCTCCAGGATCTCATCCTGAAAATCATGGAGCTTTTTCTGTGACATCTCCAGTTGCGCTTTGAGGTCATCTGCAAGCCGGGCCGCCTCCATTGCCTTGCACTTATTTATCTCCAGGGCTTGGGTCCTGAGGCCCAGCTCCTTCTCTCCTGTGCCAATGTTACTCTGAAGAAGGTGCTCCTTCTCTTCCAGTTTCCTCACTACTTGTAACTGGGCATCCACCTGAGTCTTCAGAGTCAAAACCTGGTCTTCTAACTCCTCCTTTTCCTCTTTAAGCAATTTATGGATCTGGTTGGACTTGATCCGCTCTGACATGAGCTTGAAATTTGCATCATCCTGCTCCTGCAACTGCTGCATTAAGCGGGTATTCTGCTCTTGCATGTCTTCAAAGGCCTGGCCTGTGACATCCATCTCAGAGAGGAGAGCTTCTTCCTCCTGATTGGCCATGGCCAGCTTCTTCTGCAGGTACTCGATCTGCTCCTCCACAGCCCTGATCTTCCTCAGGGCATCCTCATCAGCCATTTTCTTGTTCTCTTTTTTCTCCTTATCCTCCAGATCCTTGAGTCTTTGAGATCATCCAACTCTGCCTTAGACTTCTTCTCAGCTGCTATTAACTGCACTTTGTCTTTCTGTTCCTTTGGGGCAGAGCGGTACATGTCGAGCAGCAGCTTCATCTCCTTCTGGCTCTCTTGTGATTTCTTGAGTTTAATCTTCAATTGCTTGATAATTTTTGCTTCCTTTTCTCTTCCATCGTCATGTTTCCCCTTCTCTTTATCATTGGTAGTTAGAACAACCTCCATATTGCAGAAGATATCTCTCCCCCACAGGTTATGGGGAAGCCCTGCAGCTAGGAGCAACCAGTTTAATAGTTCCTGTATTGCCATCTGGGTCAGTCCAGACTATGAGATGTTGGGCATGTAAAATATTTTGTAAGCCCCCCAACACCTTGTATAGGGGGTCTAGGCTTATGATGCCAATAAGACAAGGCTTCTTCCTGTCTGATTACAGTAATATCAGCCCCTGTATCAATTAGGCCTTTAAACTTATGGCCATCTAGGGAGAGTTGCATCCTAGGCTTATGCAAATCAATAAGTATCGTCCATTGGACATGGGGGGTGTATTCCTTACTTCCTCTCTTTGGGGCAGGGCTGAGAGGTGCCCCATTTTGCTCATTTAAAGGCATCTTTTGTGTGGGTTTTCCATCTGCACCCACCTTAGACCTACATTCTCTTGGCCAATGAAAGCCTCTGTGGCATCTCGGGCATTTTGAAGGGGGAACCTGGCTCCTTTTGGCCTCTTTCATAATCTTATTAGGGACAGGTAAGTGACCAATGGCCCTGTCCCCCACAGGCCCAACATTTGCCTTTTTCCATCTCAGCCTGAGGCTCATGAGCAGCCAGTGCCTCACCAAGGGCTGCTGCATGGGCCCAAGCAGTTCCCATATCTTGGCAAGCCAGAATCCATTCAGAGACATCCTTGTGTCTAACGGGTCCTATGGCAAGGTGACACTCAGTAGAGCAGCCTTCATATTCAAGATTCTTGAGCAAAGCATCTGCGGCCCCCTGATGGCTGATTTTCCTATTAACACTTTGTTGGCACCTTTCAACGAAGTTAGAGAAAGGCTCACCTGTTTTTGTATCAATCTAGTCAGTTTGGTATTCTCACGAGTCAGCATACTTTGGAAAGCATGGAGTGTGCAAAGCCGCACTTGTTCAAAGTAGA
>NW_008355468.1:2268300-2269382 GCF_000622305.1 Nannospalax galili | reverse complement strand
TCCTCTTTAGGGGTTCTGGGGAAACCCCTGAAGCTAGGCCAGAATGGCTGTCACAACGGGGTAGAACAGCCCAGACTGTGGGCGTCCCTCCCTGATTTATCTACGCTGGGCCAAGAATAAAATGCAAGCCCATTGTTCAGGATCCCAGCTATAAGTATCTGTAAACCAGGGGGCAAGAGCTAGTACTTCATCTAAAACCTTAGTTACATCCTTTTCTGTTACCCTAATTTGCTTACTCCTGAGGAGAGAAACCAGTGCAGTAGCACAGGGGCTGGCAGCAGCTGGATGACTATTCCCCTTACCGGAGGTCACTCACCCTGCAAGACATATCCAAAGGGACTCAGGAACAGTTCAGGAAAATGATCAGCAAAGACAGGAATGACACGCTACAGCTCCGTGGGGCAGGAGGCTTCGTGCCCCAGGTTGGGCACCAGTTGTGGTTGTCAGGTGGCTACTCTCCTCCAGCTTTGGCCACTCTCCTGCTCTCTTAGTTCCCCTGATCAGTTGTCCAGTCCTGACCCCAGGGCTGGTGAGGAGACTGTGTCAGCGGAGCCGCATTCAGACACAGGAGACCAGGTTCAGTGACTCAGATCTGGTTTATTGCAGGAAGGCACAAGCTTATATACGGGTAGTGGTCCAATCACAGCACAGCAAGTAGTTTAAAGGTGAGGTACCCAAGGGTGGTGTTAGGGAATGGCAAGCTCTAGGCATCAGTCTCATGATCTGCCAATGGGAGCAAATGTCACAAGGCATTCCTTGTGGCTCCAGCAGTTGTGCCGTTGCCTCAGGCTTGCTGTATGGCTGTCAATAAGACTTTCACCCCAGGCTCAAGTCTGTCTCCCACATATATGCATAGACATATATACACATACATGTGCATACATATATACCTACATACATACCAATCATGCATATAGATACATATACATAGATACATAGATATGAATAAATAAATACATATAAATACATATATTTATATATGCATACAAGTATACATACATGTATACACATGCATACATATATACATAGATCAATGCATATTTATACTTATTTTATTTATCTACTTTTTTCTATAAGTACCT
>NW_008355468.1:2265989-2268142 GCF_000622305.1 Nannospalax galili | reverse complement strand
TGATAATTTTCTTAACATAACTGAGAAAGAGCCAACAGTAATTTTATAATGCTACAAGCAAAAAGTAGAACAAACAGGTCCACTTACAGGTATGCTTAAAAGTTTACATGGTTTTTATGACTTTCTATTTTTGTCTTTTATTGCAAAGAATGTACAGTTCATAATGTTTCTTTTCTTTGAAGGTATTTGGAATATTATCTCTTTACTGAGAGAGCCATAAACCTCTCTTAAAGGAAATCCAGTTCTTTAATATTGGCCAGATCTGGTAAGAGCTGAGCTGACACATGTCATAGAAGCTGATGAATAAAACAAGCCAAAGTGCAGACAATCCCATCCAACCCTTTCAACACTGACTTTTCCATTGTAAGCGAGTGGCCAAAACTAGAAGAAGCACTGGCTCCTGTTGTTCCCCATTTTTCTTCGTATCATGAAAATGGTGAAGTTCAGATTGAATAACACAGATTGGGGGGCAAGTGTGATGGTTAAGGGACCCTTGACAAAAAAAAAAAAAATCAAATCGTTTTCAACATCTGGCCAACAGGAGCAACAGGAGGACTAGGGATGAATAAGGGCCAGGGTAGATGAAACTGGTTTCCATTAGACACTGAGTTCTCAGGATAGGTACCTGAGAAAGATCTTAGGTACATGTCTATAATACAGAAGCTCTAAATGTAATCTGCAAAGGTGTGCAGGGAAAGCTCGGGAAGCCTGGTGCCTTGTTGGCAATCCCCATCAGAAACTGCAGTGAACTGGCTGCATGTCAAGTCTTAAAGGACAGGGAAGATTTTTCCATGAAAACTGAAATAAAATCTCTGTGATTGCCAGTGGTCATGAGATTTTGGTGAAGAACGTGACTCTTCAGCAAAGATATGTGAAATTACTACTTGTGCTTTGCAGGGTACATAAACATATATACTAAATCATACAAACATTAATTATTAATTCATGAAAAATAGTTCCGTTTTGCAGCTATGTGTCTTCAGTAGCTAGCTATCTACAAGTGGACTGGGAGTGGCCTTGTCTCATTTTGTAATCTTACTGAAAACCCAAACTGTCTCTCTTGTATGTCAAGTGGACCTACTCTGGGCCTCACGGTCTGTGCCTTTCAAATCATGATGGGCTCTACCTTCTCCAACCAGAAACCCAAATCAATTCCTCCTCTATTAGTTGCTTTTTGTGAAGTATTTGATTTCACCAATGAGAACAGTAACTGATATAAAAAATTGGTGTGAAGATATGAGTTAGTATATGGAAAGTAGAGGACAACTTGTAGAAATTGTGTCTCTCTTTCCATCGTGTGGGTTCCAAGGGTAGAACTCAGGTCATCTGGCTTGGAAGCAACCACATTTAATAGCTGAGACATCTCTTTTGCGCACTAGACAGAATTTTAAATATAGTAACAACTTAGAAAATTAAATTTTTTGTGATTAAGTTAGAAGAATAATGGTTTAATTTTTAAATTTTAATTTGAAATTAACAAAAAGTAATAGAATTATTGTTTCTTATGTGGGTTGTACATTGTAAACACTGTTAAATAAACTTTATATGACTTAGTTTCTACAATTCACCTCAGGGTAGATATAAGTATATTTTCATTTTTAAGGTAAATCTGAGTACTAAAAAATAACATTTCAAAAATTACACAAATTTCAACTGTGTAGCACTTGAATTCAAGATTGCCTAACTTTATGTAATTAAAACTTCCACTTCTGTGACTCCCTAATGCTATCATTTGTTTTTTCATTATGGGACTTTTCCTGCATGTCTCAAGGCAAAATATTGGTGGGGTGAGTCAGCTTTTAATACGAGGTCATCTCGTACCCAAAGAAATATATTAAATTTAACCTCTAAAATTCTATGCTCTAATACATTATATGGATGTAGCTCAAATCTGAAATTTTGCCATGTTAATTTGGTAACATATATATGTATGTGTATATATATATATGTATTAGCTGCTACTATAATAAAATGTAAACATGTGAAAGTCTACTTAAATTATCTACTTAAACTATACACAGATTTAATGTTATCTAAAGAAAGTGAATGCAAATATACTCAGGCAAAAAGAATATTTGTAATAGAATACATAACTATATTTTGAAATAAATATTTTACTTCAAAATTTGAAAGAAATTTTGCTAACTTTCCTG
>NW_008355468.1:2260536-2265895 GCF_000622305.1 Nannospalax galili | reverse complement strand
CCTGATATAAATATTTCATTATGATATATATTTTAAAATTAAGTTTTAAAAAAGTTTTATTTGTGCATATATGTGTATGTCTCTGGGGTTATGTATGAGATGCATATATCTGCCTAGGGAGGACAAGAGAACACTGAATCCTTGAACCTGGAGTTATAGGCAGTTATGAACTGCCTAGCTTAGGTGCTAATAAAGGAACTTCAGTCCTCTGAAAGAGCCCCAAGTGCTCTTAAGCTCTGGGTCATCTTTAACCTTATATATTAGGAATTTTTAACTACCTGCACAAAGTAAGAATTTAATTATAGAAAATGTATGGTTAAGCAAACATCAGTGATGATGATATAAGATTAGATTTTAGAGGCAGAGTACAAAAACAGGAGACAAGGGAAGAGACTAAGTCTTACCTCAACAGAGATAATTGTGTTTATCAGTACAGTGAGGGGCAGCAAGAACAGAGGGTGTGTACAGAGCGAAGGGCGCCTTATGGTTTACAGAGTCTCTGGAAGGCAGCTGCAAAGGGAAATAACAAGTCCAGCTGCAGGGTGTGGTCTGGAGACACCTGCTGGAGGAAGTTTGCTCCTGACACAGAACTAGATGCTCTTAGGGTTGGGGGACCAGAAGCTCTGTGGTCAGGGAGTCCTATGTCGTGCTTATTCCTTTAAACTACATTCTGTTATTTCACACAAAATGCAAATTAATGCATGACAATAATTGAAAAAAGAAATAAAGCCGAAAGAGCGCTTCTTATGGACATGGAGCAACATAAAAGGCCAAAAAGATAGTAGCATTATCCTAAGTGTGGAGAAAAGTTAATACAATGGGAACGAGAAAGCAGACCAAATGACCCGACACCAAAGCCAGAGCTACGCACAGTGACCATGAAATAGTTTGGTTACTGTGAATAATTATACTGATTAGTTTTAAATGTCAGTTGTTGCAACCTAAAATCACCTGAGAAGACAAACTCATTTGAGGAGTTATCCAGGTCTGGCTGACGCTGTGTGACTGTGGGAAACTGGTTTGTTTGTTAATTGATGTAGGAAGACCCAGCCCATTGTGGGAAGCATGATGTTATGCGTGAGTGAAGTGAAGAAAGCTAGCTGGGTATAAACAGCTTCAAGATAGTAAGCAGGAATAGAAATATTCTCTCTGCCCTTACTTGGCTGTGGGTGAGATGCAAGGAGCTGTTTGAAGGTGGTGCCTCAAAGATGGAATCCAGCTTGGAACTGTAAGCCAACAAACCCTTCCTCCTCTATGTTGCCTTTGGTCAGGGTCATTTATCACAGCAACAGAAATGAAAGGAAAGCAAATAATAATTTTGAATTCCAATATTTATATAATTTTTATTTTTATATATGATACCATGGTCTTGGAGTTTTAAACAGAGAGCGTTGTGAAAGTAAAAGTTATTCCTAGTATGTGGGAAAAGCTTGCAGAATTCAAGGGTGTATTCATTAGCCTCCTCAAAATCCTCATTAGATACATACTGTCAATAGAATTGTACAATAATGTGTCGCTACTTAGATATATTTTCTTTGTAAATTTAAAGAGTAGAGAACATATCACTCAGTAAAACTACTTGCATGAAGTTGTAATTATGGTTTTTGGAACACAGCTTGAAAACATAAATTCAAGAAATCAGCATTTGCAGGTGCCAGACCTCAAGAAACATTTTCTTGGAATATTGAATATGTTAAAGTCAGAAATTTGACAGACTGGATAACTTTCATAACTAGGATACCAGAATATTTGTTGCATTTTTAAAACACTTGAGGGATGGAATTCATTTTCTCTCTTTCTTTCATTCCACCTGTGGAAAACCTATGACAGTTTCTGAGTTATCTATTCTCCAGAGAAATGCTGAGTTCTGTCAATTGAAGAGCCAAATGTTCTAGCCGTCCTGCAGAAATAATTGACCCAAGTGTGGTACTTATAGCGAGTGATGACTTTTGTCTTTCTGTAGTTGGGATAAATTGGAATTTTAACCCCCAAATGATCACATCTTTATTATAGACTGACCAACATACTCACAGTGACTGACAAATGTCTTCTGAAGGACAACTATGTGTAATATAAGGAATACATACCTCAAGAAAAATCAACCTTATTTGCAGTAATGTAACTCAGTCAAGTACCTGTCTAGCATTCACGAAGCCTTGGATTCAAACCCCAGCACTGCTTATAAACTAGTCATGATGGTACACACTTTTGGTGGGGGGTAAAGGCAGGAGGATCTGAAGTACAAGGTCAAACTTGATTAAACAACAGGTTATACGGCATTCTAAATTACATGAGATCCCATATAAATAAATGAATAAATAAATAATAAGTAAATAACAAATAAGAGAAACCACAGAGCTCACATGGTCCAACAATTAGAGTGTGTGAGTTTAGTGGGAGTGGTGGCTGGGGTAACAGACAAACAAGCTTATTGATCTATATTTAGTGAAATTAGACTTTTTCAATTCCTACAATAAATTCTACCTAGGGAAGAAAGCCATTCCCTCCACTACCTGAACCTGAATACAGAAACCACGTGGAGGCAGTGGGACAGCTATTCTGAAGCTCACTATTCCCTTCAGTGGTAATACCAGTTAATCTCCTTCATTTTCTATGCTTGGACATAAATTTTTCAGATACAGCAGTATCCTCAGGGCACATGTAAGAAAAGAGAGAGTAGATGAAAGATGGTGTTTAGCATGACGTGCTATTCGGTAGGAGAATCCAAACATAAATACCCTAAGAATCACGAGGCCACAGGCACCTTCATTACAGTTTATATGGGGAGCTGCAGCACTCAGTATTACATAGTTTGGTAGAATACATAAAGAAATTTTAGGGTTAGGAGAGTCATAGCTCAGCACAGCAACATCTCATCAGAAAACATTCTGAGAACGTAAAGTCAGAGCAAGAACTGTGCTTGTGTTGTGTAGATACTTTCTCCTAACTGCAACATCTCCTGCAGGGAGGAGGCTCACAGCACTCAGAGAGCCAAGGAGGCTTATCCAGGCCACTGCACTTCTCTCCTTTAACTGTTAACTTCACAGTCTAGTGTCATTTGAGAGGAGAAGCCTCAGATGAGGAATATTCCAGATCAAATTGATGGAGCTGAATGGAATATTTAACAAAAATATGGATTTTGATCCTTGCTTTCTCCCTCTTTCTCTAGCAGCAAATCTCAGCTGACAAGTTTGTTAGTAGGATAACACAGCTAGCTAGAACCACTGGCCTAGTGTCCTGATGAGAGTTCCTCAGTTCTGTTTGTCTCAGATAGAGACTTATGCAATGATCTTCAGAGAAGACTTTTTAAACATTTTTTTTCTAAATTTACAATAATTTGCCTAATTTTGAAACTATACTGATAGCCAAACAATATGTAAGTGTCCTTTTCATTGTAACTCACTGCTTAAGGTATAAAAGATGAATGCTTCCTCCTTTTGAGGCACAGATTTTGAGACTTAAGTCCTCTGAACTAGGCTGTAGCCTAAATTAACATGCTTCTTGCATTTCCTGGTGTCATCTTATCTGTCCTGAAGCAAGATCAACTGAAAGTATGTCTGTGGGGGATTGTCTTGATTGCTAATGGAAGCAGGAGGGTCCAGTCCACTGTGGACAGTGCCATTCCTGGACAGGTAGTCTCGGGCTAAGTATGAAAGCGAACTGAGCATAAGCCTGACTGAACTAGCAAGCAGAGTTCCTCAATAGTTTCTACTTCAAGCTCCTACTTGAGTTCCTGCCCTGACTTTTCTTGATGGACCATTACCTAGAAGTATAAGCCAAATAAACCCTTTCCTTCCCATAAGTTGCTTTTGGTTATGGTGTTTGTTACATCAACTGAATCAAATTACAACAATCAAGAAGGCCAGAAAGTTACAGGATTTACTAGGACCCTTTCCATGTTAATATAAACAATCAAAGTCACTAAGGATGAGAAAACTAAACTGTCTTCAGTAGAGCTGCCTACATGTTGTGCAGTGATCAATGCTGATGCAGCTTTGATTAGTCTTCACTAGTTCTGGGGTGGGCCTTTCAGTGATGTAAGTACCTTTGAGTCACCCATGCATCTATATATAACCCCAATCAACATTGGTTCATCAGCTCATCAACTTGACCCACAACTTAACTTTGGGAGATTAATTCTACAGTTATCTAGTGGGTGATAAGTATAGACACAAATATTAAATGTAGAAAATAATCAGTTTAGAAAATATATCCTTATATATAAATAAAGATGAAAACGCCATTTGTTTAATACCTCTTCAGTGTTGGGTTGAAAGTTTTAAGACCACCCTCACATGTCTTAAACTTCTGTTGAAATCTGCGCACATTTCCTCTTCAAGTAGTAGCAGCTGACTGGCTGTGAACAGATTGCTGACTTACACATTCTCATAGGAGGTGACCCTTTGTGACTCTACTTCATGGTGATAAAAATGATTCGGTAAGGACAATAATTTCTATTTGGCTTTGTTCAGTTATCTCTGGTGTCAATACTATAATTCCAGTGCTCACATAATATTAAAGTAAATAATCTAAGCACTAATGTGACACACAGAAAACATTGTTTATATAGCTGCTTTCATTAAGTGTGCTAGTTTCATCGTGATGGGGGACTAGTCTCATTCTGATGGGATGCTCATCTTAGGTAGCAGGACATTTCAACTATGATAAATGCTGTGTAATGTATATTGACTTCTTCAATTCTCTTTATTCTTATCCTAACCTCTAACTTTTAAAATTCAGGCACCACAATGATTTTTTAATATATTCTGTATTCTTTGATGTTGTCTAGAATAAACCATAGGTTTTAAGTCTGTTAAGTGCTGTGGCAAACAGATGAAAACCTTAGTAGCTTCTATTTCTTTATTACTTATATATTATTCATGTGTTTATCATTCTTTGTCATCATGATTTTGATTGGAACTTCATAATTGGAAAGTCTTTTCCTAAGTAAACCTTGCTACATGATGTTATATTCTTAGAATTTCTGGTTTTCTTCTCTGTTTCTGTGTGTCAGACCATGTTCTGGATGTGGGGCCTAGATTTTTAGTTTTTGAAATTTATAGTGGGTTTTTCATATACAAGTGAAAATATTAATTGGAAAACTACATCTTACTGTATTACTGAAGTATTAGCATTAGCTGTTAGAGTAATGCCATAACATAGAAATGGTTACCTCTAAAGAAGGAACTCTTCATCTGTCAGATTTAAGAAATAAAGAAGCATCCATCAAAAAGTATAAATATAGGGACGAGCAAGATGGTTCAGCGAGTAATGGTGTTTACCATGCCAGCCAAGCAACCTAATTCAATCCCCAGAACCCACATAAATGTGGCAGGAACAAATGCTACACTCATTTTCT
>NW_008355468.1:2244311-2260517 GCF_000622305.1 Nannospalax galili | reverse complement strand
AATACACACACACACACACACACACACAAACACACACACACACACACACACACACACTGTTTTATTAAATTTTCCCTCTGGGAGACTGGTCCTCAGTCACTGGGTCTCCTGGTTCTGATGCTTATTAATATAACTGACCTAACACAGTTCTATTTTAATTTTGCATCTTTTATATGATATTTAGGAGCGGTGCCTTACAAAGAAATAGCTTCTCATAACCCATGCACCATTCAAGCCTGCCTGTAGTCTCCATTAGCTTTGGAACACTGCAGCCCCCATGATCGCCTCTGCTCCCCACACCCACCCCCACAGCTCGATTCATTGCAAGTTTGAAAATGGCCACAGCTCCACCCCTTTCCCAGAGTGCTCCATATCTCCCACTCCCACTCTTTTCGGAGGAACGAATAATTTTCGGGACACACACACACACACACACACACACACAGCAAACATTCTTTATAAAAATGATTGAATTTAGGTTACTACCTACGCAAAAAATGATCTTTTCTTTAGCCACATGATAACATGATACTAAACATATGAAAAATAATCTACTTGAAGAACTAGCAAAATTGTCTCTAATTCATCTGCTTTGTTCTTGTAGTAATTAATCCTGAAGTTAGAATACAGGATTCCTGCTCCTTGGAAGATAATCCTTGTATGGTTCCCTCTTTTGAGTGTATACAGGACCTGGACATTAGACAGAGTTGCCGTTTAGATAACAGTTAAACTATATAAGACTCCAGTGTAGCAGGTTGTGAAAATATTGTCATGTTCATTTGGAGAATGTAAGAATTTTGCTATAAAAGACTGAACAGCTAGGACATGCTCATGCCCAAGGGAACTAAGAGATCATCAACAGATGTCTATGAGGAAGATGGAGATCTTGCATTCACACCAATGAAAGTAAGTTCTGCTAGCCACGTAAGTGTTAGATTGGTTTTCTTATTGTCTTCATAGAGTGTATTATAATCTGAGATTATATATTTTCTGGTTGAACAGTAAAATCAGGTAATGATAGCCAGAAATAATTACAGATTTGTAGCAGACTTTGCACACTGTACCTTTAAGCCTTTGTCTCACCATATGAAGAGAACTGGATGATTGTTATTTAACAGAGACAATTCTGACACATTAAAATGGAAAAGGCAGATTTTCTTTTCAGTGCTGGTAATCAAATACAGGATCCTGCACATGCTAAGTAAGTGGTCTACCACTGAACTACATCTTAGTCACAAAAGGCTGGATTTAAATTCTAGTTTTTCCTGTTTCGGGAGCTCACACTACATTATTGTGCTTTAAATAAATAATATAAATGTCAAATTTTATAAGAAATTGGTGGCTATTACTTTAGTCTTTCCAGAATTTTCTCATAGAAGAAAAGAATAGTGAAAATAACAAGTTTATGATATCATATTGAGTCAAGTTTTATGTTCTATCATTCATGAAAAAATATGCTTTTTCTATATTATATCATGATTGAAATACTCAAGGTAGATTTTTCTTATAAAAAATAGTTGCCATAAAACTATTAACGCAATGAACTTGAAAATTCAGAGAGATGTTATTAACACCGTGGAGATGAGTTCATTACAATCTCTCTGTGCTGTGTTACAGCAGAGTGGCACAGGGTTGTGTGTGATCCCTATGAGAAGTAACAACTGAAACATGGGCAGAAACAAACTAATCTATTATAAATGTGAATTATTCTCCCCATTGCCCAAGTAATGCATATTTATTATAGAAAATTTAGACAATTTTAGTAAAAGGAAAAGAGCCACATTAATAATTACATGTAACTGCACTGATTTAAAAGTAGCAATTACAAACAATTGACTATAACATTTCAGTACATGTCTAATTTATATTTGCACTGTATCTTAGATTAGGGATTCTTCCAATAAGAATTATATTATAAAGATGTATCATATATTCAATTATACTATATGACTAACTACATTTTCTTTAATGTACTGAGAGATTTTTGTATATGTCACTAGCCAAAGATGCATTTGAAAACAATAAAATAAAAATGGAGGCAACGAGATGGCTCAGTGGGAAAGGATGGTTGCCACCAAGTCTGACAACCTGAGATTGATCTTCAGAACTCACATGGTGTAATGAGAGAAGTGCCTCTTGCGGGTTGTCTTATGGCTGCCACATGAGCACCCAGGAGTGTGTGCATGTCCCTCCACAATCTCTACATATACAATAAAAATGAATGAAAACGCTAAAAAGTGTACATCATGAAGAGATAAAAGCAGGAGAATGTGCTTGTTCTCCTGTGTCATAGGTTAATAATTCTGAAATGGATATGTTGATAAGGACACATACATACTGCAGACATATGTATCACCGCAGAGTATGAAACACTTATGTTAATGTTCTGTGTGATTTTAAAAGAGTGTGTTCACAGATCCATCTGCCGTATCTAAACTTGGAAATCTTCAACCACATTAGATAGTGATGTTTCCCCACATTCCCGCCATCATTAATCACTTGAGTATTTAAGCTACATTTGTTTGCTCATTATATGAAAACGTTTACTGTTCTTTCTTCCATGCATTAAGGCTTTTTCATGTTTTGCTTTGTTGCTCTAGACATGCTGAATATATATGTTTTTATCACTACTACATAATTCTGATAAATATTCCTGCATCAGCATTCACTGTCTAGAACTACATCCTAAGTAATAACTATTATTATTGTTGTTGTTGTTGTGTGTGTGTGTGTGTGTGTGTGTTGTTGGTTGGTTGGTTGAATGGTAGGTTGATTTGAGACAGGATCTCATTACATAGTTCAGGCTGATCTCTAACTTCTTGTGATGCATCGGCTCAGGTAGTATTATAGGCATGTACCACCACATCCAGGTTATCGTGATAGCTATTAAATAGGGAAAACGTTATATATTTCAGTTAGGGTATCACTAATAAGAAATATATAACACTTTATACTACCAAAGGAATAATATGGATGACAATCTCAAGTGATAGCAATTTATAAAAAAGGAAAGTAATTTAAAAACATCTGAGTGATTCCTCATCTTGCTGTTAATATCAAAATATTCTTCTTTCTTAAGTAGACCCTTCCCCCTGAGCTCTAGATTCACTTTATCATTCCATGAACATTGCTTTTTTATTTCTACTCCTGCTCCCGTAATTGTAAACTGCCTGTGATAGTTAATTTTAACTGTAAATTTGATACAACATAGAATTCTCTAAGAAATGAGTTTTCATGAATACATTGAAGAAACTCTTAATGAAGAGTTTCATGAATACATTGGCATGTGGGCATGTCTGTGTAAGTAAGATGGACTTGACAATTAATTGATGTAGGAAGGCTGGGCACACTGTCAGAGGCACCATTTCCTGGGTTGAGCCAAAAAGGACAGGATGAAGGTGACTGAGAGCAAGCAAGTAGCACACTTATATTCTTTTTCTCCTCTTAACTGTAGTATGCAAGTTCCTGCCTTGACTTCTCCTCAATGATGGACTGTAACCTGAAATTGAAGGCCAAATAAACCCTTCAATCTGTAAATTGATTTTTTTGGTCAGGATCATTGCAACAGAAATGAAACTAGGACACTATTGGTATGTATTGTTGCTGTAACCATTCTGATTAAATTCTAGAGAATACAGAGCTAATAGTAAAGAAAAGGAAGATGGACTGGTGCCAAAGTTTTAGAGGAAGGGGGTCTGTTATTTAATTCAGAAAGGAATAAAGGAAACAGAACAGTCCGTTTGCTCATCAAAGTTCCCTTTGTAAACATAAACTGTCACAAGTTTTGGCTGTACAGAGCTTTGGGGAGAAAATTACCCACACATCCTAAAATATGGTGACAAGTCTTGCAATGGAACTTGAGTAGGGAGTTGCATTCAAGGATCCCACCTATCATGACCTTTCATTTCACACATGTATCTGAATTTATCTTCTATTTCTATTCTAAGTGGTATCATTTGGAGACTCTCAGGTGCCTCTGTGCAAATCTCCTTATGGAGTAAATAAGGACACTTTCTCCACTCTGAGTCAACACTCATTAAATAATTCAGTCCCCACATCAATAGAAGTATAGGAGCATTTTAGAACATATTTGCAATAAAATTATTGAAATAAACTTGTACAACAGGGGATTTTGAAAATGTCAAAAGAAAATATTCATCAAGTTATTGGAGCTTAAAGACAATTATTTAACAATAAACATAGAGTTTATTATCAAGCACTTTTCCCTTCACATTCTAATTTTCATCTACACTGTGTATTGATGTGTTTAATAATGGTTAATATATGGGTATGTACATACACACACATAGACATATGTGTGTTACATACAAAATCAATAAAATTATTGGGTATTAAATGTGGTGGAATATACTAAAGATATCTTCCTGAAAAAGTTATATAATTCATAAAATTGACAATATACTACCAATAGTTTTATTTATTAATTTTATTTTATGTGTGTGAGTGTTTTGCCTTTGTACCATGTACATGCAAATCCCAAGGAAGCCAGAAGAGACCATTGGATCCCCTCAAACTCGAGTTAGGAATAATTGTCAGCTGCCAGGTGGGTGCTGAGAACTGAGACCTAGTTCCCTGCAAGAGCAATTGGTGTGGATCCATTTTTTAAGGCCTTAGGCTTTTTTAAAAAATATTTAAAATTATTTTTATTTTATGTGTATGAGTGTTTTGCCTTCATGTGTGTGAGTGCACCCATGTCATGCAATGCTGTGGAGTTCAGAAGAGGATTTCAGATTCCCCTGGAACTGGAGATTAAGGATGGTTTGTAACCGCCATATGGGTGCTGGGAATCGAACCCAGGTCCTCTGCAAGAGCAGTCAGTGCTCTTAACCTCTGAGCCATCTCTCTAGCCCCAGCCTTAAGCTTTTGAAAATAATTATATTTTACTGAAATTTTGCAAAATTTATAAAATATATTTCAATGGAGTTTAAATCCCCTTCTGACCTCCGTGGGCATTGTACAACACGGGTGCACTTACCTACATGCAGTTGCCTAATTTCATTATATATATATATATATATATATATATGCCTATGGAGTAAAATATTATTTCATATTTGCATTATGTTCATTATATAAAAGTATAATTGCAAGAATATAAACTCAACAGTGCAAGAGAGTTGAGTTGAAAATGCATGCATAGGATTACAAGATTTACAGTGTCCTCATATCTGAAGATGTAAAGAGGAAGAGCAGGAGAGGACAACCAAACCTTCTGGTTGTTCTTCTTTACTAAGGGAGAAATATATAAAAAGGTAAGGGGGGGAAGGAGGGCTACACAAAGAACTATGGAAATGAAGGGGGAAATGTTCCTCAGATACATACTATAAACAAACAAATAAACAACAACAACAAAAAGCCTTTAAGCACTGAAGGAACCCGATGGGGATGGAAGAAAGCCGTTCCAGAAGCAATACAGTTGTTAAATCTGTCGGCCTGAGGGGCCCTGGATGTCCCCAAAACAATAAAGGCCATTGCTAACAATGTTGGTTGTACACTGGAAGTGGATAGAAGGACTCTATTGCTGAAGACACTCCTTGGTGTGAATACAAGAGAGGGAGAAATAAAGCTTGTACTAAGCTGGAAACTCCCTGCCACTGGATGGGTGACTTTCATGATGCCAAAAGGTGATATGCAGATGACTGGGGGAGAATCATCCCCCACAATTCTGCTCAATGACAAACCCTGTATGTTGCACTATCAACATATCAAACAAGATGTTCCAGCTGGTGTAATAGTGAAGCATCTAGTGTATGTACAACCATCAAATTTTCTATTGGCTATAATGCCCACTTCTAGGAATGGAACACACCTCTGGTACTGTAGACCAAGCCAACACCCTGTGGTAGAGGAGAATATAGGCCCCAATTAGATGGAAATGATTAACTGCTAAAGTACCAACCAAGCATTTGTGTATACACTCATAGGTTAAGTTATTATAACAGTCACTGTTTAGATGTTCTTGCTTCCTGCTGTTTGTGTTTTTACATAGATTGAATTCCACTGAAATGGGCCAATAGCCCATGGAAAACTGACAATGCAGAGACCAAAAGTTCAGTGCCTTGCCACAATAGGAGGAAGATCATCCCACACCTACCAACCCCTCCAAGGCTCAGGGACTTTTGCAAAAGAGGTTGACAGAAAGAATGGAAGAGCTGGAAGAAGGGGTGGAGTGTTAACTGGAAGTGTACTCTGACCACTATGCCAGGAAGCTATAGTCACACCTCCTTCCCATGCTTATCAAAAAGTCAAGAGGGGAGCCAGTTACTCCTCCCACCCAATCAGTTGACCTTAATTGTATGAATACCACCTTCTTCCCATAATCTTCAAAGAGTTGTCAGGGGGGGGCATCTATTACCTTTCCTACCCAATCAGTCGATCTTAGCTGCATGTGGGGAGGGACTAAGAATACATAAGCCAAAAACACCAGGACGCACCTCTCTCACCATTTTCTGTGCTGTCAGGAAGTCACAGGATCTATATTTGAGTGTGGACTTTCCAGTGTAATTGTAGTGCCTACTCCTCTGTAAATAATGCCCCCCACCTTATGTTCTGTTAAAAAAAATGACTGAAAAAATAAAACTATGGTGAATTTTGCAAATAAATAAATAAATAATAAATAAATGAAATCAAAGTTTTGTATAAAATATAATATAGACTAAGATACATGAAACATAAATCTATTTTGAAAATCCATCGTGATTTTGTGAAGTATGAAATCTAGGTACATGTTCATATTTTGTATCCTGGAGAAAATTCTTGGTCTTTTGGTCTATATAGTTCATATACTAATGTATGTTTTCATGGTTTACATTATTTAACTCAAAGGATAATTAACCAATAAGACTATTATCTCCTTTGTTTAACTCTTAGTGGAGATTCTCTATTGGAACATCTGCTATAGATTGAATATGAAGTATCCCACCAAGAAGTTAATGTATTGACTAATTGGCCCCCATTATTAGCATTGTTGCAATGTGATTGTATTGTTAAGGCACTAGTTCATCAATAATTGAGTAATTCATGTCTTCATAGCTGAATACACTATTAAGAGTTTTTCCAAAGCTGGAGAAAGATCTTTGGAGACATGCCTTGTGTCTTGTCCATGGACCCTTGTCCTAGTCTTTCTGCTCCCTGATATCATGAAGTGAGTAGCCTCCACCAACAAATCATTTTGTTTTATGTCATCACCAAGAGGACACTAATGAATGTCACAGCTCTCAACAACGAAGCTCCCTAATGCAGCAGTGGGCCAGGAACACAAAAGGTCACAAATGGCCAAAGGGCAGAGATCAAGAGTCTGCTGAATGATGGTCCTTGGACAGGACCTCTTTATTAAACTTCACCCACCCAAGGATCAAGGGACCATCACCAAAGAGAGGATGGAAAGATTGTAAGAGCCAGGGAAGAGGTGCAGCACCATATGGAAACAGTGTCCTAGAAGCTTCTGCGAACCTGCTCATATGATTCTATGGCAACGGTGTCAGAATAAACAAATCCCATGCTAACACAGGAAGAAAATAACCCAGCATAGAACTGGGGAAATGAATAGCAGACCCCAATCTTATCTGAAGGAATGTTGGCAAGTGATTACTCCTAGATGAAGAAAGGATGATCTTCCTAAAACAAAGCACTCTAAATAATCTGACTAGAGTCAGAGGATGGATTTTCACTGGGGAATGGCTGGGGACACTGACAACACAGTGGGCCTTAACAGGGATAACTGTTTAAATGAGCTCCAGTTGGGGGGCTATGTGAGGTTGCCAGTGGGGACGAGGGTATGAAGATGATTAAGATTGTTTGAGATGTTCTGTGTGAAATACACAAAAAAATCAAAAAAATTAAAAAGGAGAATAAGCAAGTATTAGCTATCAAGTATTTAATGGTACCAAGCCTGAAAGAATGTATGAATTCAAGTGGGGCTGGAGGGTTGGTGAGGGTGCCAATGGAGAAGTGGGTGTAAAAATGATTAAAACTGATTAAGGTACACAAAAATTCAGTAAAAATTTACCAAAAATGTGCAAAAAAATATAGGACTACCAATTACTCAAGGGAAAAAAATGCTTATTTTAGCTGACAGCTCCAAGCTACATTTCATAGGGCAAGGAATTAATGATGACAGGAGTTTGAAACACCTGGTCACAGGTCTCCACAGTCAGGACACAGTTAGTGATGAATGCTGGTGATTAGCTCACTTCATTCTTTAGGTTCAGTTCTGGACACAGCACAGGAAACAGTGCCAGCCACATATAAGGTGTGTCTTCCTGCCCTAATTAATCCAATCTGGAAATTTCCTCAAAGTCATGTCTAGAGGTTTCTCTTTAAAGCAATTCAAGATCCTGTCAAGTTAATCATATTAAACATTGGAAGGGAGAACACAGTCCTGTTGACTATTAATATAGAGTTTAATTTTTCTTTATTTAAATAACTAATATAAATTTCATAATATTTTTAATGCATAATGTTCCAAATCAGGGTGTTTAGCAGAACCTGCACTTAACAAAATGCTGCTCCTCTAGTTCATTCTAGAATGTGTAGAATATGTTATACATGGGTCTTGCAATATATGAGTACCTATCCTTTGAAAATACTGTCTGGATCTGTTTCTGTTTGAATATCTCATGGACAATAGCACATATGGTAATTCTTCAATAAATGTCTAAGGCCAACTCTGTCTAATTTTAAATATTCAGATGAAATGCTAAAGAATCAGAATTAATTTCCTAGTGAATCATGAGTTAGCTCTCGGCAGGGAGTAAGGTGAAGGGCCCTGAGAAAGATGCAAGTGGCTGACTTATTCTGCAGTGAGAATAGAAGCTGGAGATCAAGGGTGAAAAGAGTTAAGCACTGAGGAAGATGAATAAGGGGGCTTGGAGGTGAGCATGAGATAAGCAAACTAAAAAGAATAAGAGGAGAGACAGGGCCCTGGGAAGTGTTGGCAGGCTGCTCCACAACTGCAATTGAAGCACTTGAGGAAAAAAGTGTAAAGTACTCTTTCCAGGTAATATATTCTTATCTACCCAGTTAATTGTAACAGACTAAATTGTAAGGAACGATGGCTCTTAACAAGGAGCTTTAACCTGGGAGACCACTCCAGATTGACCTATAACAAGTAGCTAGCTATGATGTAACCAAGAAAGACTGCAATTACAGCTTGATAGCTGTGACAGACTGAACCCTATGTCATGATAGAACTGCAAGTCAGTCTTGCAAATGTAAGAAAAAAGAACATAGTCATCTAGCAAGACATCTGTAAGTCTGATGATGGCAACAACAGTCAAGGCTAACAACTAACAGAGAGTCAAGTTCAGCAGCTTACAAAGCACAAGTCAGGGATGGACAATCAAAAATCTCTGACTAGACAGGGAGCATGTGAACACAGAATTATCATTTCCTTGGTTGGGCCAGGGAAACATGCATAGAGCTAGTGTCCTTCTGCTGCCTGAATTCCCTCTGGGTCTCCTGAGTGATCAGACAAACCATATAATATATTTTATGTGAGTTTATTAACTTACAAAGGAATGAGTACCTAGTGCCTAGGCCCATGCTGCAACTCAGAACCCACCTTATCAGATTGTGCCATGCCCATAGTCACCTCTAGCATTTGCTCATGCCTCCTGGGCCAGCAATAGCCCCAGGTCAACAAGAATCAGTCCATTCTGTCCTTCAGCTGCTGTGCAGCTGCCTGAGCATCCCACACACCATGTGCGCTACCCGTGGCTCATGGCTTCTGTCCCAAAATGGCTCCTTGCAGGCCCTTTGTAGTCCACACCCTGTGTCAGGCCCTACCCATTGGAGGAACTAGCCAATAGGGAGACACTCCACTCCTTTCCACTACTCTTACAATCTTCCTGTCCATCTTCCACTAAAGTCCCTGAGCCTTGGAGGGGGTGATAGATGTAGGGTGATCTCTCTTGTATCATGGTGAGATAGTGGCTTCTTGGGCCTCCCCATTAGTTGTCTTTAGGCCATGTCCACTGATCTATCTCAGTGGTTTTTCTTCTACTATAAAGACAAATGAAAAGAAGTAGACATATTTAAACAAGCAAGAATGTAAATTCAAATGCCTACATGATATCCCACTAGGTATACTATACTCATTAGACAATATACTCATGATGGCTTCTCCACTAGGGCCTGTAGCCTGTCTCAACACAAGGCGTTGGCCTAGTCTACAGCACCAGATGTGTGTTTCACCCCTAGGAGATAAACTTATAGGGTATCCTTTCTTCCCCAACTATCTGTATAGAGCCTTCTGGCAATATGAATGTCATCCATCCAGGGGCACAGAGGGTTTTTTTGGCTTAGTCTCGTTTCCAACTCTTCTTCTTCTTCCATGCTCACAACATGCAGTGTCCTCAGCAACATGGCCTTACTGACCTTTCTAGTGTACAACCAACATTAATGGCAATAGCCTTGGTGAATTGGAGGACCTCAAGGATCTCTCTGACCAACAGCTCATAAGGGGCCAACCCCACCCTTGGTACTGCAGATTTTCTTAACAGTGGTATAGTTTGGGAGTCTCTATCCTCATCTTACCCAATCTTACAGCTATAGCTCGCCTTTGCTTCTTCCGGTATCTTTCAAAAGGGTTTCACGTCTGTAAAACACTTGAAGGAACATTAACATTATATATTAAATCACTCATAGACAAGTTCTCACAGAGTATGGAAAGGTTTTGTCCATTCGCATTAAATGTTTTCTCCATGGATCCATAGCATGGGTACAAGACATTAATTTGGTTAGCATTTTTCCATTTTCAGTTATCCCTTTGGAGTCATTTTGCACTTGGGGGATTTTTACATGGGGTCTTTCTGTATTCTTTTATTCTTGATACACTTACAGGTGCTGGCTCCAGTTGCCTGACCCTGCACTGGGCTAAGGAGGCAGAGGGCTTCTCCTGTCCCCACTGCACTTGTTGGTTCCCTGAGTCAGACAGGCTTTGGGTCTGCCTCCTGACTATAGCCACATCTGTCATCTTCCCATTGACCACACTAGGTTGCTGGGGGAGAACTTGGTGGGAAAACCTGCTTCCACCTCTAGTATAAACTTTATCAGAAGAGAAATGCATCTTATTACTCCTTGGGGATTCTTAACCACCCCTTGTACAGTTTTTATTCCTTGAATGTCCTTTGTAAACTGTTCTTCTGGTTTTAAAACCTTCCAGAAACACCTTAGTACCGAATTTGGTTTTCTATCAATTTTTTTCTCTGGGGATTTGTGCTTGACATAGTCTTGCCACATTTGTCTTCAAGTAACTCAAGTGGACCATTTCCTCTGTCTGGCCTTTTTTTAATATCTTATAGGGTGTTCTGTTATTTTACAGACATGTTTTACATGCTGGTCAGAATCATTTAGATTTGCCAAAGCCTCTCTCACTTTACAAAGATCCTGTCCCATCAGAGGGCTTAGTAAAGCCATTAAAACGCCATACCATTCTTGAGGTCCCAGTTGAATTAAGATTTCTTTCATATCTCTAGTGAACACATTCTCATCTGGCTCAGTGAACTGGACATTATATATTGCTTTTCTCATACCTAGCTCTTTCAGTAATGCCTGCCCCTCCTTTATAGTACTCCAGACCCTGCTAATCATGTTAGTCTCCCTTGGTGACAACCATGTATCATTAATGCCTTCAACCAGCCATCCCATTAAGTGATGCCTACCCCTCGTTTGTTGTACTCTAGCTCCTGCTAATCATGTTAGTGTCTCTTGGTGATGACCATGTGTCTTTAATGCCTTCTGCCAGCCACCCCATTAAGACTGCTCCCCCCTAAATTGGCCTAGGTTGAACAGCCTATATCACAAGGATGGATAGGTGGTTATATAACTCAGCTGTGAAGCTTCTGAAGGACTTAGACTCACATCATTTGCTCCCATGTCCCATACTCTCACAAGCCACATTGCCAGGGACTCTCTGCTTGTGTTCTTGTAAGTTTTACCTAGTTTTAACAGTTCTAGCATGGAATATTTTCTAGCTATGGCACGTTTAGCTTTTTTTTTTCCTTTTTACTATTATTTGTCTTTTCCTCTGAGTCCTTGGACTTTACACAAGTCAAAGTATCCCACCTTTTTTCTCTCTCCAGCTCTGCAACTGGGTCTGCCCATGCAGACTTTTCAGCTTTTCCTGCCTGGGGCATATCTTTTATCATGCAAAGTGGCCACTTTCTCTTTCTCTGGGTTCTCCATTTGGGTCCAGAGGAGGTAAAAGATTTTCTAGCCTTTGGGTAACATTTAACAAATCTTCACATACCCTCAACATATCCCCACATTTACAACATAGCTGTGGCCCATGCTTCTGCATGGCTGGCCTCTTTTTAGTTATAGATTTTATGATCCATTTTATAACCCATATGCCTAACCCTATTAAGCATATGGGTTTTGATTGGCTTCTCTCTTGGATTTGGGACTCAGAGCCCAGCTGACACACCACAGGGGCAGTGGGAACAGAACTGCTTTCTGAGGCCCACATTCCTTTATTTCCTGTATTTCCTTTATCCAGTCAGACCACACCAGTCTTCCCACCTGAATTCCTTCTGGGTCTCCTGCACAATCAAACAAACCATATAATATATTTTATGTGAGTTTATTAACTTACAAAGGAATGAGTACCCAGTGCCTAGCCCCATGCTGGGACTCAGAGCCTGCCTTATCAGACTGTGCCACACCCACAGTCAACACTAACATTCGCTCATGCCTCTGGGGCCAGTGATTGCCCCTGGTCCACAAGAGTCAGTCCATTCTGCCCTTCAGCTGCTGAGTGGCTGGCTCTGCAGCCCCCAACCACACGTGCTACCTGCAGCTTGTGGCTTCTGTCCTACGATGGCTCACAGCAGCCCCTTCATAGTTCACACTCCATGTCAGGCCCCATCTATTGGAGGAACTAGCCAATAGGGAGACACCTTCATTAGCTAGGCTGATGATAGGCCAATTTCATAGCAGTATTCACACCCTTTGTCCAGTTTTTGTCATGGCATTGTAAGAATTCCCAAGTGAGAAAGTTTAATGACTTTTTACTTTTCCAGAAACTGCTCCCACCCTTGGATGGTTCTCAGTTCCATAAATATCTCAATGTTTCTGTAACAATTCTTTTTTTCGTTCTTTTGTCTTTCTTTCTTTATATTAATCTTTCTTTTTCTTTTTTTCTTATTATTCCTATTTTTATGCATATGAGTTATTGCCTGAATGTATGTAAATTCACTCATGTCATGCAGTACCTGAGGAGGTTAGGAGAGGGAGAGGTCTGAGATCCTCTGGACTGGAGTTATAGATGGTTGTTAGTCACCATGTAGGTTCTGGAAATAGAACCAACCTGAGTCCTCTGGAAGAGCAACCAGTGCTCTTAACCAGTGAGCCACCTCTCCAGCCCCTCTTTGAAAATTCTTAAAAGAGATTGCCTCCATCTTGCTAACCTCTATGAGCAATCTTCACTGATTGGGAGACAAGCAAAGTGGAACTGCTGCCTCAGATTGATCTTTGGTGAACATGGTTCACCTACATGCTTGGGTCAAGCACAACTGGGCAGAGAAAGGTCCCATTGTATTAAAAATCCATACATCATTAGTGACATTTACAAACTTATAAACTATATGCAAAAATCATAAAGAACAGAGATCTCTCAAAGAAAATTTTATCATTACTCCATGTTCTTTATTCATTATTTTGTCACCTTTCTAATAGATGAGCTAGAATAGAGCATTTAATTTTAAATTTCTACTTTTTGTGTTATTGTATTATTTTATCTCGTTTTTATAGCACATAAAAGTCATTTTTGATAACTACTGTTAACAAATTTTTACTCCACCCATATGTCAGAGGCTAACATGGAGTCATTCATATACGTATTAAATATTTGTATCACTATATATAGAAAAATATTTATTTGGATGAAAATAAAAATTAAATATTTGATAAACTCTCCAATAATTTTTTGCTGAAATTTTGAGATTTTTATACACAAATATTATATGAATAACCAACAACTTTCCAATTGGATTTATGGTTCACTTCACAGGATGGAGAGAATAACTGACATTTACATTGGCCTATGTACCTGAAATAAGACAGCCTATGGGCCATGGGAGAAGGCCTAATACAACTAAAATGCTAAATATATAGTAGTAAACTGATTTCTAATGACATATTGCTATACCCATAAATTATTGCATTGCTCAACTCTCAGCAGAGAAGTTTCCTTGTGCAGCAGATGGTGATTAACAAAGTAACCCACAACTGGGAAACATGCAGAGAAGAAGAGGCTGCAGAGTGCTTCTACGTTAATAGGACACTTTTATAAAAAGCATTATTTTATATTTTTTAATATTTTAATATTTATGTGTATGAGTGTATTGCCTGCATGTATGTGAGCGCATCTATGTCATGTAGTGCCACAGAGGTCAGAAGAGGGCCTTGGATTGCCCTGGAACTGGAGTTAAGGACGGTTCATAGCTGCCATGTGAGTGCTGGTAATCGAACCTGGGTCCTCTACAAGAGCAGTCAGTGCTCTTAACCACTAAGCCATCTCTCCAGCTCCCAAAGCATTATTTTGATATTGTCTTTGTACTTTAGTTTTAATGCAGAGAGGTATATCTTCCTCTGTTTCATTTAATTTTGTAGATAATAAGTGGAGCTTTCACACAACTTAAATGTGTTAAATGTATAAATATATGTATGAGTGACCTGGATGCAGGAAAGTGACATGAGACACAAAAGCATGCAAAAACCTACTATATACACTACTACTACTACTACTACTACTACTACTACTACTACTCACACACACAGACACACACACACACACACAACTATAATTCTAGTCTCTCATTTAGAGAGACATAGGATTCTGATACTATGTGTCTCAAATAATTGGAAATAAACCTCAAGGTAAACTTATGTGTTATATGATGAGAATGTTCTGCTTTACCCAGCCCAGGATTGGTCCTCATTATCTCACACAGAGCACCAAGTTGTGCCATAGTAAATTGGTTTGAGAACCTGTATAATTACAATACCAGTTCTTTTTAAAATTTAAAATTTTTTATTTTATGTGTATGTGTGTCCTGCCCATATGTATGTACACCTGTGTATTTAATGCCTATGGAGCCAGAAGAGAGCATCGGATTACCTTGAACTGGAGTTAAAGATGCCTGTTAGTCACCATATGGGTGCTGAGAACAAAGAGACGATACTGTGTCCCCGACCGCTTTCCGTCTCGGCGGCAAGAACGACGTGGGAGGACAAGTCAGGATCCTTCTGCAGCAGTTTATTGTATGCGCATCTTACACTCTTAGAAGCTTAAAGACCGAAGACGCCGAGAAGCGGGAGAGCGGTTGCTTATATAGTCTAAAGGTCCCATCTATGACGTATAAGAAGCGGATTGGTTGCTGGAGATCACGCCACGGGAGGAGGCGAGGGAGAGCAGGCTCTTGTGCACGCCCCTTATGGGCGCAGCAGGATGTTTACTGTTAAGAAGGTCCGGATACCGGCGCCATCTTGTAATGGCGGCGGAGGCTGTGGCTCTCCACACGGGAGGTTACTTTAGAAAATACAAAGGGATGAAGATTAGCAAATTGGATTAAAGGGTTAGGTGAGTAATGATTATCTATATTACCAGCGAAGGAAGCAAGGGCAATAGGCCACTCATCAGTGGTTTGAAGGAGCCAGTCTAGTTGCTCCCGTCCATAGGGTATTATAAATGAATTGGGATCTTTGCCAAAATATTGGCGGCTAAGTATTCTAGCCTTTATGATTAACTGAGCTATGAGGAATGGGTAAGTAGCAAGAACCTTTCTAGGAGAAGCAGGCAAATATACCCAGAGTAGGGGGAAACCACGTTTTTGAGTGGGAGAATTTTGCCAAAATATACCAGTGGGGGCATGGCTAGTAATGTGAGTAATAAAAAGCAGAGGTAGGGAATAGTCAATTTGCCAAGCTGACTGTTTATTAATAGCTGTATCAACAGAATCAAGTGCATACTGTGCTTCTTTTGTTAAAGTTCTAGGTGATAAGGGGTTTGGGTCTCCATTTAGGATGTCATTAAGAGGAAGTAAAACGTCAGGGGGCAGGCCAAGATAAGGCCTCAGCCATTGAATATCTCCAAGGAGTTTTTGAAAGTCGTTTAGAGTTTTTAATTGAGAAGTCCGCAATTGAATGCGAGGTGTCAGAACTTTAGTATGGTGTAGCTCATAA
>NW_008355468.1:2241730-2243001 GCF_000622305.1 Nannospalax galili | reverse complement strand
TCTCACTTTCAAGGACAGACATGGAAAAAAAATATACCAAGCACATGATACTAAGAAAAAAGAAAGCGCTGCAATTCTAATATCTGAAAAAATAGACTTTAAACTAAAACTAATGAGAAGAGATAAAGAGAGCCACTTCATCTGATCAAAGGAACAATAAACCAAGAAGATATTACAATCATGAATATATATGATATATAGTCATATATATTCTGGTGCACCCAACTTCATAAAAACAATACTACAGGACTTTAAGTCCCAGATTAATCCCAACTCATTAACAGAAGGGGACTTCAATACCCCACTGTCCCATTAGATAGGTCAACAGGGCAGATAGTTAATTGAGGGACATCTGAATTAAACAATACCATGTATCAATAGGACCTAACAGACATCTACTGAGTATTCCACCCAAGCACCAAAGGACATACTTTCTATTCAGCACCCAATGGAACCTTCTCCATAATCGACCGTATACTGGGGCACAAAACAAACCTCAACAAATACAAAAAGATTGAAATAATTCCATGCATTCTATCAGACCACAATGCAATAAAACTTAAAATCAATACCAAAAGAAGCCCTAGTCACCAAATGAACACATACACATGGAGATTATACAACATATTCCTGAATGATGAATGGGTCAAAAGAGAAATTAAGAAAGAAGTAGAAGTATTCCTGGAACTAAATGAAAAGGACAGTACAACACAACAAAACCTCTGGGACATGCTGAAAGCTGTCCTTAGAGAGAAGTTCAGAGTTCTAACTGCCTACATTAAAAAATTGGAAAAAATACAAATAAATGACAACATTGCAACTTAAGAGACTTGAAAAGCAATAACAAATGAAACCCAAACCCAGCAGGCAAGAAGAAATAACAAATATCAGAGCAGAAAGTAATGAAATTGAAACAAAGCAAACAATACAAAGAACAAATCCAAGGGCTGATTGAAAAGATAAACAAGATTGACAGACCGCTAGCCCAGTTAACCAAAAGAAAGAGCACCTCCAAATCAACAAAATCAGAGATGAAAGGGGAAACATAACAACAGACACCAGAAAGACCCAGAACATTATAAGGGAATACTTTAAAAACCTATATGCTACTAAATTTGAAAATGTAAAAGAAATGGATGGTTATCTAAAAGCATGGGAACCACCAATAATAAACCAAGAAGAGATCAGCAGCTTAAACAGACCCATAACACATAAGGAAATTGAAACAGTAATGCAAAATCTCCTGACTACAAAAGGCCCAGGACCAGATG
>NW_008355468.1:2237242-2239842 GCF_000622305.1 Nannospalax galili | reverse complement strand
GAAATCATGAAATTTGCAAGTAAATGGATGGAACTAGAAACTGTTATACTAAGTGAAATAACACAGACTCAGAAAAAAAAATCGACATATGTTCTCCCTCATATGTGGATCCTAGAACCAAACCCTGATGAGTATGTATCCAGACATAACTACAGGAACCAGGATAATAGAAAGGAAACGAGGTAAAGGAAAAGAAAGAACCTGAAAGAGAAGAACAGTAGGAGACAGGCCTTAATAATGGAGATATGGATAAAAATTGGGTTAGTTTAAGGGAGGGGGGAGGGAAAGGTATATAAGGAACCTAGGGGATAAAGGGAGAGAAGGAGCTCAAGAGAGGTAGGACCACAGGAGAAGGGTATTAGTAAGGGAGAAAGGGGGTATATAGGGGCACCTTAAGTGGGAAAAACATGATGGAGGGTGAGACAATGTGAGAAATAAACAATACGTAGCTAGTTTTGAAAACCAGAGAGAACCATATTACTCCTATAACCTACTGACAAATTATACATAGCAGATTAAGAAATATATGTCTAGGTAAAGTTTATCTGAGAACAACTGGTCTTTGCCCAAGATTTATCTACATGACACACAGTGATTAAAAGTACCAGACTGGTGCAACTAACCTTCTTGGATGTTTAACAGCCATACTTTGAGGCCTATACTTATTTGGTCAGAGGGACACAAAGGACAGTTTTTGCTCCTTGCTCTCCTAGGTCAACTAGTTCCAGGGGACTATGAGCATCTTCAAAATGTCCTGTAATTGTGGTGGGTCACCTGTCCTTTTGATCAAGGAGGCAAAGGAGACCCCACCAGATGGACTTGAACCAGTGTCCAGTCTACAAAGTGGAGGGTTAACACAGAGGAAACATTTCCTCCATGCTCTTAAGCGAAGCCAGCCATGATTGAGCAGGACCATTGACTTATCTTCTCATAGGTGGTGCTGGTAAAAGAAAGGAGCCAGGGACTTCTCCCAAGCCCAAGTGACCCCCGAGGAACAGATCCTCAAATGGCCTTAAGAGTAAAAATAAATTTGTTTATCTGGGTGAACTATATGGTCTTAAACACCCATAAGGAAAGTATAACCAAAGATTGAAGGGTCCAATATAATTTTTTAAGAATCCATATCTATAGCTAAAAGCTACATACAAGCAATGATTCCAGATAGGAGATACCTTGTTTTGACTTGTTGATCAGGGTGGCCCAAGGGACTCCCAGATATTAACCCAGCATAAAACTGTAAAAATGAACAGCAGACCCCAATCTTATCTAAAGGAATAGTGACAACTGATTGCTGCTGGATGAGGAACAGCTGACCTTTGAAAAAACAAAGACCTCTAGATAGGCTGACTAGATTCACCAGATGGACAAGTAGTGGGGAACGGCTGGGGGTGTCGACATCACAGCAGACAGTAGCAGGGATAACAGAGTATAAGTTGGGGGAAGGAGGCTATGGTTGGGTGCCATCTGGGAAGTGGGTTTAGTTGAATAAGAGGGTTTGGTATGTTCTGTGTGATAAACACACATGCAAAAAAATCAACAAATTAAAAAAAAAGCAACTTTTATGTCTTTTCTTCAGTTATGGGATGCTGTAAAATATGTTTTACTGCTTAGTTGTTCATTAAAGAATCCATAAATATCAGAATATTCTCAGTGGAGAAAATAAAAGAGTAATGTGAAAGTCTTGTGCATGTAGAATTACAGCTGCAGCACTCTTTGCTTACACTTATTTTGATATCTCCTTGCTTCCCACTGTACTTAGAAAAAAGCTAAATCTGTGATGGATTCACACCTCAGTTGTAGGGCATTCACGTAACGAGTCAGGCCCTCCTTTGACTGTCTAGCACCACAAAAATGTAGAAATAAAGTAAATAAATGCAAATGATCAATACAAAACAAAATTATGAACTTATCCAGAGCATCAAAACCCCTCAAGTCCTGGGTTCTTTGCTCAGTTCCACAGATATCCCCTGACACTCTCCTTTCCTCTCACATTTTTGATTCATAATTTTCTGAAAATTTCTAAAATAATTCAGGAGATTTCTGGACTGCCTGCTTTGGTTCTGTTCTTTCTTTTGTTTTTAAAAATATTTTATTTTTCCAGGGCTGGAGAGATGGCTCAGCGGTTAAGAACACTGACTTTTCTTGGAGAAGATCCGGGTTCAATTCCCAGCACCCACACATTTTTGATTCATAATTTTCTGAAAATTTCTAAAATAATTCAGGAGATTTCTGGACTGCCTGCTTTGGTTCTGTTCTTTCTTTTGTTTTTAAAAATATTTTTCCAGGGCTGGAGAGATAGCTCAGTGGTTAAGAACACTGACTTTTCTTGGAGAAGATCCGAGTTCAATTCCCAGCACCCACATGGCAGCTAACAACTGTCTGTAACTCCAGTTCCAGGGGATCCGACAGCCTCTTCTGTCCTCCACGGCATTGCATAACACAGGTACACTTACCTACATGTAGGTAATACATACATACACATAAAATAAAAATAACAATAATAAAAAAACAAATAAAAACATTATTTATGCTTTGTGTGTATGAGTGTATTGCCTGTATGCATGTAAGTGCCTAGTACCAACAGAGGTGAGACAAGAGTG
>NW_008355468.1:2214339-2236337 GCF_000622305.1 Nannospalax galili | reverse complement strand
TTTTCTGTGTTAGAGGCCAGCCTTGTCTACATAGTGAGCTCCAAGCCAGCTGGGGCTACAGAGAGACCCTGTTTCAAAAAGACCAAACAAAATGAAACAAAAATAAACAAAGTGGAACGAAGGTGGAAAACCCCTTGTGAGCTCTGTGTTCACTTCCACCTTGTTTGTTCTTCTGATCTGCAGTTTTCTACCCTTTGAATACATTGTCCCACACCCTAGTCTGCCATCAGGATTCTGAATTTTATTCCACATGATGTAGGCAGGCAGTGCATATTTCATGTTGAAAATGTGTGATTCAGAGAACAAAACACCAAAATGCAAGAACAGAAGAAAAAACAATCCCCAATTACCAAACAGGAAATTCTCTGGGGATGAGTTCAGGGATGATGGCCTGCAACTTTGTAGTGATGAAGGTGATGAGAAGTAGTTTAGGTTTGGATCATATTCTGAATTAGAAAAATCAATAGAAACTCTCTCTCTGTCTCTCTCTCTCTCTGTCTCTCTCTCTCTGTGTCTCTCTCTCTCTCTCTCATCATGTTGTCACCTGATTTTTGTAACTGTGGATTTCCCATCCAAGTACTGCTTCAAACTTTACCAAAGCTTTCATGCCTTAATAATTGCTTAGTATTTTAATATCTAAACTCACAAGAAATTCTCCAAGGTTATAGCCCATGCCAACCTTACTTATTTACAATAAATGTTTGCTAAATGAAAAAAAAAATCGATTGACAGTTGTACCTCAGACAATACCTGGTTTGAAAACCAGGAGTTGGGTTGTTGGCTATCTGATAGATATTTTTCCTCCAGCTGCATGTAGTATGGCATTTATATTATTATAGCAGTCATCCAAGCTACATTTTCTTCTCCTTCCCATTATTTTTATCTTGTTTGCATCTTTGTGGACATAACAACACATAGAGACTTGACAGGGTACTGGAAAGAGTCTATATAATTGTAAATCTTAGAATGCAGGTGGAAGTTTAGAGGACCCATATTTTGAAAAATAAGCAAAGTGTCCTAATTCTAAAATCCTGAACTCTGTGAGTAGAGAACAAAGTAAAATAATGATTATGATGTAGTTGCCAAATGATATAATTTTGGAGCTTAACAATTTTGTTGTGAAACAACCCTTGAGGATGATAATAACTGGGTCAGTGTTTCCTAAAATGTGAATGGGAAGACTAATTAAACAGAATTGCTTGGAGACTTAAGGACTTTATGGGTTCTAGTTTCCAATTTTAGAACTTAGAGACATTTGTAGGGGGATGTATGGGGAACAAAACTGTTAGCAAAAATTCAGATAATATTGCTAAATAATTAGTTGAAAATATTCCTACAATAATTATGAGCCTTAAGTTTATTGTTGTTTGAATCTAAATTATTCTCAAGTTCCTTGTACTACAGGCTCCATTGACAGCTGTCAGACTTTGAGATAGTTTGGATCATGGGAGCTCTGCCCTCATCAATGGATTAATCAGTTGGTGGATTTATAAATGATGAGGCCATTGGAAGGTGGTAGATGTCAATATAGGTACAATATAAGTATAGATAGACAGTGGGAATGGTCCCTTGAGGGATATTCATTCATTTCTCTCTCTCTCTCTCTCTCTCTCTCTCTCTCTCTCTCTCTCTCTCTCTCCCCCTCCCTCCCTCTCCTTATTGCCCTTGTCCTCCTCACTCTCCTCCTGTGCTGTGGTAATCTTGAATATCAACTTGATGGTACTAGGAATCACTACAGAAATCAACCTCTGGACATATCAGTGAAGGTTTTTTTGATGGGGTTAATTAGGATGGAAAGATGCCACCTTAAATGTAGGTTGTTGGGCCTTCGGGACCCTCATACACACGGCATGGAGGAAAATGAGGCCTAATATAATTTCATAAGCCAAGCTAAAGTTTAGCGACCTGTATCTGGCCTGTCACTTCCGTGTGGAGGTGACTCAGCAGAGCCCTATCTAAGATTGCCTCTGCCCAGTAACAACTGGCGTGGTAAATTCCCAGTGGCCCACAGTCTTCACCCCAGATGACACATTCCTATACCCACCCCCTTTTTGACACCCCCTTTGCTTAAACTATATAAGTTGATGCCTGACACAATAAAGTGAGTTCCTGCCTCGACAAGACTCCCGACTCGGTGTGGTTTTTGAGTCACCGACACTCACCATCCCGCTCAGCCCCTAAGAGAGGAACACAGGCTGGTCCTGGCTTCTCTCCCTGTGCCTTACCTGTCGGAGAGCGATCCGACAGTAGGTGGTGTCATTCAGTAGGTTAGGGTATCTAATGAATGAAAAAGAGAAAGCAGGCCAAGCAAAAGCATGTATCTCTCCCTATTTTTTTACTGTAGGCACAGTGTGACCAGCTACCATAAGCTCTTGCCACAGTGTATTCTCTACCATGATGGACTGTGCCCTTAAATTTTGATCTCCCCCCATCCAAAATATTCCTTTCTAAGTTGCTTTTTTAAGTAGTTTGTCACAGCAATGAGAAGAGTAACTGATATACCATCAAATAGAGTAAGTGGTCACAAGTAAATATGAATTTAATTACTAATATTTGCTAATCAAAATCAGGGTACTCAATGTACAAAACAACCCATAGACAAAATCACCGACAAAAGTAATCAGTGATCATAAGTGATCATAAGTGAATCTCTAAGCAGCCAAGCTTTACAAAGCAGCCACTGTTACTCAAAGGCTCTTGACAAAATCAGAAAGACAAGCTCTTGGTTAATGTCCCCAGTCTTTGGTCTGTCACAAAGTTAAGTATTCCAGAGTGTCTTGCATCCTTTATTTCATGTTTCCAAAACAATCTTTATTGCCCCACTCATGCCTCAGAGAATAAGTGGTCAAATTAAAAGCCTTATAGTTCTTGAGATTTTACTTAAAAGAAATAAAATAAATAATTAAGAATCATGTTAGGATACATTTTAACTTTTGGAACAAAATAGCAGGAGGCAGGTATATTCTAGAACCAGCAGGAATCGCAGTTATCTTGGAAGCACCAACATGAAAGCACTCTGAATAGCACCACATGTCAGAATACAGACTATTTCTCTGTTTCTTTCACTGTTAATAGAAAGTTCAAGCTTTGGAGAGAAGCTCAATGGGCAATAGCATTGGCTGTTTAAATTTAAGAGCCCAGGCCCAGACCCAGTACTCAAGGGAAAGCCAAAGAGTGGGTGGTGGAAATGGGAGGATTGCTGCAGCCTTGTGGAAAGAGGCTTTCTCCAGTTTCAGTGAGAGGCTATGTGTCAGAGAAAAAGCTGGGGAATGATAAACTTGATGTCTTTTTTTGGCCTTTGCACATTCAGTTTTTCACACACACACATATGCAATATACACAAACTTAAACCACACACACACACACACACACACACAAACACACGAAGTTCATCCTTTGATTCCTTTTCTGTTTAGAATTAGACAGTCAACATGTAATATGAAACGTTATGGTTCAGCAACCATGAGTTGGAATGACTGCACGAACTCAGAGCACATCCATTTAACTTTCAAATGAAGTACCTATTGCAATTAGCATGACCTTCCCGTTCCAGTTCTCTCTGGTGTGAAGGGAAGTGCATCCACTGTGGAAGCAGCTTTATGTAAAGAAAACACCAGGTCTTTTGGCTCATTATGTGGCTCAGAAGAAAACATATATTTAGACAGAATTTAACGAAACAGAAAAGAAGGAAAAATCACAATTCAGCCACTAAATAGTGTGCAATGAAATATGTGTTTTAAATATAAATGCAAGATTTGAAAGCTACTCATTCTTTTGTTTGTTTTGTTTTAATTTCTCAGTGACTGAGTTCTCTGGATAGAAAACAATGAAATGAAACCATGAGTTAATCCATCTCATGCAATAAAATCAAAATAACTAACACAAGTTTTCTACCCTATTCTTGGACTTCATACTGAACTCAGACTCTATCCCAAAATATAGTTAGGTTTTTATCTTCTGTGAGTATGTTTGCCTGTGTGTGTGTCTGTGTGGGGCACTGTGTAACTAGTTCCTCA
This sequence comes from Nannospalax galili, assembly GCF_000622305.1. Taxonomy (NCBI): domain Eukaryota; kingdom Metazoa; phylum Chordata; class Mammalia; order Rodentia; family Spalacidae; genus Nannospalax; species Nannospalax galili. The sequence goes on along the minus strand of NW_008355468.1, from coordinate 2,232,321 downwards.
AAACTGAGTCTTTCCTGGAGTGTGAGGGAGGTTTATAAGACTCAGAAAGCTAATGAAACTTATAAGGTTCAGGGAGCTCAGAGAAGCTGCAGGATATAACTATACACCCCCCCCCCACCAACTGCTGAGGCTGAGTAAACTTTCCTGTAAAGATGCTTTTAAGTTGGAATGCAGCTTTTTCAGTTATTTTACGCACATTGGGATGGGACTTTCAGTGATGGCAGCTGTGTTTGTATCACCCATACTCCTTTAAGTAACCCCCATAAGCTTGTTGGTTCATCAAGCTGGACTTGGTTGTAGTTGTTTCTTTGATCTGTCCTCAGTGCCTTAAAAAGGATAAACAGACATCTGTTCTTATACTTCAGAAAAAAAAAATGAGGCAATAGAGTTTAAGGAGAGAGATTAATGTAAGAATGCTCCAGAGGTGAAAATGGGTCCGAATGTCCTTCTTAATAAGTACTGAACTTTAATTTCTTTACGTAAAAGTGCAAAACCCTGCCAGGTTTTCAATTTGACCTTTCCCTAGTGTGAATGATAGGACAGTGAAGGTAGGGTAGAAAAGATAACAAAGTATGGAAACACTCTGGAATACAGAATGTTATCTTAATACACATACACAGTCTACAGCTTTGGGTGTTACTGTGTGTTTTGATGGCACATCACACACTGGAGGTTAATTAGCTCAAGCTGTTTTATATTCCTGGATCCTATAAATATGTGAAAGAAAACTTCATATTGTAACTGAATAAAACATGAGGTTGTACTATAGGATGTTTCTGTGGCTTTTGCTGTGTGTAGAAATGTATAGCGATTAAAACCTATCCAAAATTCCTGAAAGATTTTGTTAGCTTAGAATTGAAAATATACAAGAATCTCTGTGTGTCAATGGTAATAAAGTCATTTAAGTACAAATAGTTCAGTTGTAGAAAACAGTGAGATATAGAAAATGGCTAGTGTCCTTAGCTGTCAAATGTAAATTTTCCTAGCCTAACCTAATTAATAAATCAAATAAATAGATCTTCCATCACAATATTACTGCCTATAGAATTCAACATTATATTATTAATATTGTTAAAAAGAGTTGTGTGTTATTCACATACTGAAAATAACATGGCAGATATTGAATCTATATTAGTAAATTAATAAAATAACCCAAAATCACAGAGTTTAGTTACCTGGAATAAGCGTAATATATTTTTTGAAGTTCATTTTTTTTTTATTTTTTATTTTATTTTATTTTTTTTGTCTTCTTGAGACAGGATCTCCTTGTAGCACCAGCTGTCCTGGAACTCACTAAGTAGACCAGGCTGGCCTCACACTCACAAAGATCCACCTGCTTTTGCCTCCCAAGTGCTGGGATTAAAGGGCTGTGCCTCCACGCCTGGCCTGAAGTTGTTTTAGTGAGTGAAATCTCGGGTTAGGGAAGTCTACCTGAAGCTTCCATGGCTCAGATACCAGCTGATTTGAATGAAATCTCTTTGATTTAGCAATTAAAGAATCAATTGCTGCTTAGCTGGATTATCTAACAACTTCACCAGCTGTTAAGGACAGAATCAACTGTTATGGGCGACTGCCCTGCTGTGAAGGATTTTACACGTGGCAGTTACCACATACCATGATACTCTGAACTCAAGGATGCTCAGTTAAGGTATCTAATGATTATATAGCCACAAACGATAATTGAAATGAAAGCACACAAATGACATTTTTAGTTTATGTTGTGATGGAGACATAGCTCAGTGGACAAGAAAGCAAACTACTCTTCCAAAGGAACGGAGTTCAGTTCCCGTTACTCATGCTGGACTATTTACAATTGTCTGCACTTCAGCTCCCAGGACATGCAAGACTTCAGGCATCGGTAGGTACGTGCACTCATGTGCACGTATTCACAATCCCCCAAACACATAATTAAATTAAAAATATTTTATTTAATATTTTTATTTTATGTGTAAATATATTGCCTGCATGTATGTAAGTGCACCTGTGTCATGCAATGCCCATGGAGGTTAGAAAAGAATGTCAGATCCCCTGGTTGTTGGAGTTTTAGTTATTAACCACCATGCAAGTTCAGGGAATCAGACCTGGGTCCTCTACAAGAGCAGCCAGGTCTCTTAAAGCCTGAACCATCTCTCCAGCCACAAAGCAAAAATCTTTAAAACGTGGATATTGATCCTAAAACTTTTGGTTGGAGAAACTGAATTAGAGTCACCAATATGGTCTTTGCTAAACTAATGTGGGTTAAATAACTTCATATCAAAATATCACTCTCAGCATGTGTAGAAAGTCATTTAATGAAGGAATTGCTGCATAAGTGCTCAGGACTCAGTACTCATTTCATCAACTCAGAGAGGATGTAGCTCCACTCTGATGCCTGCTGGCTAATCTTGCTGTGGCCTGTCAGTGGGAGAAGGGGAAGCAAAAGAGACAGCTGGACTTGTGCACAGGTGGCACGTGTTGGGATGCATTATGCCTATAGTGCATATGTTCAAAACAAAAGAGAGAACTTTGAAAGCATGCTTGGACTTCATCCCATGAAGCACAGCACCACAAATGTATAGAAAATTAGAGAAGACAGTCTATCACATTTAGCACTCTGATTCGTCGGCAGATACATCAGCATCCTTCATATGGCATGCTCGCTACTTGGTAAGGGTATGTAGAGCTTTCTTTACAGCTTAAACAGACTTCCGTTTACTCTCAGGATACTAAGTGTACCACTTTCAAATATGTTATTTCATTCAGAATAATTTGAAACTTATTTTTGAATATATATTGAAAATAACTCTGTTAAATTTTATAAAGAACAAAATAGTCTGCTTGGAAGACAGAGTTTTACCAGGAAGTGAACACTTGAAGGCTCGAATGTGCCAAGACATTTTTCTATTCAGTTAATGTATACTACATGAAGATACTTGTATAATATGATATGATGATTTGATATGTATGTGCAATTTTTCCAATGGTCAAGTAAGGGTAATTTATCATTTCTTTGTTTTGAGAATCTTTCTTTAAACTCATTTGTTTTTTTCTGTATTATATGTATGATTATTCCTTCCAAACATATTTTCCATGCTTTTTTTTTCCAAGTTTTCAAAAGAATTTGTGCCTAAACTAGAATCTGTTCTTTTTTTTTTAACTGCATCAGAATACAGAGTGTTTCCACAAGTATCTAATGGGAACAAGCTCTGGGGCCCAGAACATCCATTACTGCTAAGATATGTTTGCTAGCTCATTCAAACACTTAGCTTTGTGGGAGAACAAAATCACCAGAGAGAGCTCAACACACATTGTTACTGTAAAAGTTCTCCCTTGATTTAATTTTGTTCACAAAGTTATTTGCATTAAACTTCCTTCTATTTTCTTTCAAGTTTAAGACAAATCCAGCCTTCATTTTTCATTAGATTCTTGTCAGCCACCTATTTTCAGAAAATGTACTTGGGCACATCACTTCTATAGATAAATCATATTTTTCAGGTGTTGACATTTTTTGAGACAGGTTCTCACTATGTAGTCCCAGCTGGCCTGAAACTTGCTATGTAGACCATCCGATGCTGGCCCTGAGTACATAGCAATCCACCTGCCTATGCCTCCTGAGTTCTTGGATTAAACACATGCACTCCCACACTGAGCTACAGGTATTGATTTTTTAATATATAATTTTATCTATTATTGGGGGATGTGTATAACATAGCACACACACAGAAGTCAGAGGTCCAAGAACAAAATTGGAATTGGTTCTCTCCTCCCACCATGTATCAAACTCAGGTCATCAGTTTTGGCAGGACACTCCTTTACAAGTTGAAACATTTCAGTGGTTGTTGGTATTAATTTTTAAAGCTTACTAATTTGCTTTTGTAAAATCAGGTGCTAATAGAAAGTTTCTGTATCCCCATACATTTCAAAACACTGTTGTATTGTTGAATTTACATATACATAAAGAATTAGTTTTATTTTTACTTGAAATTTTATATTTCTGACAAATTTATTTTTTTATCAGGCTGAATTCTGTCTTGTATATTTATATACTTTTTTATTCTTTCTAGTTGCCTCCACTTATGTCTCTTATTATGTGCAGCTGTGTTGTATGCATGAGTGTACATGTATGTGTACCTGTGTGTGCAACCATGTGTGCATGTATAGAGCCCAAAGGTCAATGTCATATGTCTTTCTATATCAACATGCACTTTGTTTTTGAGACACGGTCTCTCACTGAGCCTGATGCTCACCAATCAGCTAGACTGGGTGGCCAGTAAACTCTGAGGTCCTCCTCTTTTCAGTACTGGGTTACAGGCACACACCACCATTGCCTCTTCCTATGTGGGTGCTGGGAATCTGAGCTCAGTTTCTCAGGCTTGTGCATTGATCACATTTCAGACTGATCCATCTCTGTGGCCCCAATCAAAGGTTTCTTGGCTCCACTTTATCACGGTATTCATGGTCATGCTTTGTCACCTAACAACTGATCCATTGTCCTCTTGTTATCTCATATCCAGTTCATACAGGTGAATTCAAATTCTGACAGGCATCCAACCTATGAAATTATAATTTCTTAACAGTCTTAACCCCTAAGACATGCTATTATCTTCTGTTCACTTCCATAGTTGTTCTGGATTAATGCAATTCTGAACTCTTGAATCCACTTCCATTTTTCATTCAAAGCCGTCACAAGGGGCTCTTCATCACAATTGTTCTGCAATTTTACCTGAAGCTCTATGCCCATTATTCCTTAAACATGCACAGTGACTAGCCTCCTCTCAGGATCCACCACTGCATGACACCATCATTACTTATCTGATAGCTATCCAGATACCATTTTATCTCCTTCCTGACAACAAGATCCTCTAATTGTCCCCCTCATTCACATTTCTATATAAACTGCTACTAAAGCTTCAAAATACTGCTAGTGATAAATCTCTTTCTTAGGCAGAAAGGTAAGTAGCTGATTCTACATAGAAATTATCTGCTTACCTGATCATTTAAGTAAATATTCTCTAATTTTGAACTTTGTCAAGAACTGTATGGCATCATATCTGTTCCCTTATTCAAAGAGCCATGACAGAGAAACAGAACCTGAAGATGGTTAACTTTTCAGTTATACTGTAGAGGCGTATTCTCTTTGGGTGACACCAGTCAATAGTTGTGATCTTTTCCTCCTATATTTTGCTTTGTTCTTATCTATCACCATCAATGTTTAAACATGTTAAATGGTTTCAGACATTTAAAAATATGACCCTTCATAATATTAAAGTGACTCTTAATGATTTACCATTATACTCATAGATTAGTGAAGCTTGCAACCCTCATCAAAGAAACTTCTTTTGGCAGTAGATGGAAATTAGCACAAAGACCCACAGCTAGTTGAAGTGCAGAGAATAAAAGACTGTGTAATGCTTAGCCTGAAATTGAACAATTGTATCATACCTCTTCCTTTCTAGGCTCAGGGATCATTGTGGTAGAGGGTTAGAAAAAGAATGTAAAAGTCAGACATGGTACATGACTCCAATTACACATTGTTTTCTGGAAACGACTCAAGCCAGACAAAATCCTGCCATGGAAATGGGGAGAGGTGGGCACAATGTGGAGCTATTGTAGGCAATGATAGCTTTTGGGAAAGGGAGAGTCAGATTTTAGTAAGTGTGGCTCCTCATAGGTCAACCAAGCTCCAGTGGACAGCCAAATACCAAAAAGTACATGGGCTTCACAAATTGGACTTAAATGAGGAGGTCATGGTGGAAAAGTTGAGAGAGAGAGAGAGAGAGAGAGAGAGAGAGAGAGAGAGAGAGAGATAATGCCTAACTTGTGTAAAAGCAGAGGAAATCATATTAGTCCAACAACCTAATGACAAATTACACATCACAACAGCTCTACATGAGCCCAAGTGTATAGCGAAAGACTACATAACAAGAAGACACACATCAAAAAGATCATCCACCATGATCAAGTCGGCTTTATCCCAGACATGCAGGGATGGTTCAATATATGCAAGTCAATAAACATCATAAATCATATAAATGGGCTCAAAGACAAGGGCCACATGGTCATCTCAATTGATGCAGAGAAGGCCTCTGACAAAATTCAGCATGCATTTATGTTCAAAGTCCTAGAGGGAACTGGACTGGAGGGAACACACCTCAACATAATTAAAACCATATATAACAAACCCACAGCCAACATCATTTTAAATGGACACTTTAAATTTCAAGGGAATGGAACTGGTATTCAGTGCTATGTGAACTATAAGCCCGAGATAGGTCATAGTTCTGACACCAGAATTCATGAAAATCAACATGAAAAAATAAATTTGTCCAATTTGATTTCAGCAGGTGCTTAAACAATAAAAACAACTGTTGCTAATTAGTATGTATTATTGTTCTTTATTTTCTTAGACTTTTAATTAATTTTTTTCCAAATTTCATATAATACATCTTGTTATAAGTTCATATGAGCAACTTCCCCAGTCACCCAGAAAGCGTTATTTCTTTGTGGTCATCCACCACTCCTGGATCTTACAGCCTTTCTCCCCAATCTTCTTCAATGGTCACTGAGCCTTGTGTGTCAGAGGCTTGATATAGGTGTCCTACAGAGATAAGTGCTCTGTGATCTCGTTCTGTGCATTGTGGTCACTTATACTTTTCCAGGTTAATCACTAGCTGTTGCATGAGGAAGCTTCACTGCTGAGAGTTGAGAGATGCATTAGTGTTCTTTTGGCCCCCTGTTCCCCTATATTCCCTGAGCCTTAGGTTGTAGAGGTTGTATTGTAGATGTGTCACTTTGCGATGGGTATCTTACATTTATTTCTGGCTTTTGACCAGTTGTATAACTCTGTAGTAGTCTCCATCTTTTGCAAAAAGAAGCCCTTTTCAGCCATGGTGAGAGGTACACGTGTGTAACTATAAGGATCCAACCATCAGTAAAAAAATTAAATTGATCTAAAATGTGACTTTTTAAATACTTATTCTATTTTTAATTCTGTGCACCTGTGCATATGCCTTATGTGTGCTGGTGCACAAGGAGCTGAGAGCACTGGATTCCTTGAAGCTGGCATTATAGGCAGTCATGAGCCTCTTGACATGGGTGCTTGGAATCAGACTCAGCTCCTCCTGCACTTCACTGTAGAGCCATCTCTCCAGCCCTACTTCTTTGCTTTTTCAGTAATATTTTATTTCTGTTATGTGTATCAGTGTATTGCCTACATGCATGTAAGTGTACCCGTGTCATGCAATGACCACCAAGTTCGGAAGTGGGCATTGGATGTACTGGAACTGGAGTTACAGATGATTGTTCCCACCATGTCGGTGCTGAGAATCAAAACACGGCCTTCACCAAGAACAGCCAGTGCTCCTAACTGCTGAGCCATCTCTCCAGCCCCTCATTTCTTTTCTTCATGAAAACCTTCACTCCATAGACAAATACATCCCCATAGGAAGCTGAGGCAAGGACCTGACCAGAGAGCACACAAATGAAGAAATAACAAATGGCTAAGAAACACCTCCAAAAGTATTAAACATCCTTAGTAATTAGGGTAATAGAAAACAGAAGCCCTTTGCAATTTCAACTTACCCCAGTCAGCCTGGCTAACATCGAGGAAATGCGATGCCAAATGCTAGCGAGGATGTGGGGAAAGTGGAATGCTCATTCACTGATGACGGAATTGCAAACTCATGAAACCCACTATGAAAAGCAGTGTGGAGAAGTCTTGAAAAACTAAAAATGAATATATCATATTATCCATTTATATCTCTCCTTGGTGTATACACAAAGGGCCCATCCTACTGTGGAGATACTTATACATCCATTTTTGTTGCCTCTCTTTTCACAGTAGCTAGGAAGTTGAAGTAATCCAAACGTCCCTCAACTGACTAATGGATAATGAAAATGTGGTACATTACACAACAGAGTTCTACTCAGTTGTAAGGAAAGATGAAATTATGAAATTTGCAGGTAAATGGGTGGAATTAGAAACTGTTATACTAAGTAACAGAGACTCAGAAAATAAGCAACATATGTTGTCTTTCATTTGTGGACCTTAGCACCAAATCCTTATATTTGAGTATATATCCTGATGCAACCATAGGAACCAGGAAAATGGAAAGGAACTATGGAAGTAAGTAAATGGAAAGAAAGAAGCCAAGAGAAAGGGATAGTAAGAAACAGATGTTACCAAGGAAGGGGGCAGTGAAGAAAACAGGACATTCAACTGAGAAGGGAGGAGATACATCTATTGAAGGAACCAGGGGGATAAAAAGGAGGAAGGAGCTCAAAAGAGTGGGGGCTAATTGAAGACAAGTATTATCAAGGGTAAAATGGGAAAAATGGGGTACTTTAACTGGGAAACAAAGAGGGAAGTTAGGCAATGAGAGAGTAGAGATAAATAAATCTTAGGTGGTGCGAAAAACCAGATGGAATTGTATTAGCTCTAAAGCCAACTGAAAAATCCACATACATTATCTCAACATGAGTGCATGGTATAACTGAAGGCTATATATCCAGGAGGATTGTTGGTCATGGCAGTCTAAAAGACTCTCCAAATGGCACAGATTATTGCCACAGCCATTAATTATCTACCAGAACTTGAAGGTAAGTTCCTATTTCTGAAGACAGAACATATTTCAGATATAGGATTTGGAGCTGGAAATGACCTAGAAGCCTCCTCTCTAAAGACTAGTTCTCATAGTTCTAGAAGATACTATGCAAACTGCTAATGGAGAAAATCAATCAATGGTCCAACCCCAGCTTTGAAGCCTCATAACCACAACAATAACCAGCACAAAAAAAAAGAACTATATTGGTGTAGTAGTAGCACTTTTACTTTGGGAGTAATCAACAGCTATCTAACTGCACTTAAAGCCCTCTCAATGGAAGGAAACTCATGTGTGGCCCAGTAAACCCATAGCTAAATACACATGGCTACAGAGGTAATAGATTAGAAGTACCCTAACTCTGTCACATTCCTAGACAAATGTATTTTTTACTGTGTGCTATATATGGATCCTTATATTTAGAGATCAATATGCCATTCACCACTCATGAAACAAGTTTTTGTATGTATAACTGTTGAAGATTATTATAGAGCTCCACAACTGGTCACACACAGGTAATAAGTGTATGTGAGATATCGAACTCTAAGTAAGACATCTACCATGAAACCTCTACACCTAAGGTTCATGAAGCTTAGTGGAACAGGAGTAGAGAGAATACACATGCACCTCTCTCACCAATGAAGCTTCCTCTTGCAGCAGAATGCAATGTACACTGAAGGCCACAACTGGCCAAAGAAATACTAAGTATAGATTTCTTACAAAGATTTTCAAAGAAAGGGAGCATACACACACACACACACACACACACACACACACACACACACACATATATATATATATTCAAAATTCAGAGCATCAAAATTTCTATCATGTGTCAAGATTACATAATTTTGTGACCCAAATGGAAAATATTAGCTGTAAACGTGTAGCTCAGAAAGTGGAAGATATATGAACAGGCAAATGAATGCTAGTATTTTTCAGAACAAACAAAGCATTGGACATTTCTAGAAGCAAGCATCAGATGAAGAGGTCAATGTGCACTGTGACTTCATGATAAGTCTTGTTTATTCTTGTCCTGTGTGGTTTAACGTGATTGTCTTTCTTTTTGTGTTACTCGCATTATTTTTTTCTCCACATGTCAGAGAGTTGTATAAAATTGTTCCCGCAGGCTTGCATACTTTATGACAAATCTGAGGGCTTTCAGAGCAGAAGGTCTGCAATAGAGTCCTTTGTGACTCCGGGAAAATAGCTAGGATCCTGGGCTCCACCACTGAAGAAAAGCAGGTGAAAATCTCTGTGCCCACTGATCTCAGACCTCTCAAACTTCAGAAGTCAAGAGGAACATTTAGAAGCATCCCTTCTTCCAGCAGTTGAGGTCAGGATAACAATACTACTCCATCATTTATGAACTGCTATATCAAAAAGCAGTGTGTATGTTTTGAAAAAAAAAAACAAAACTCAGCCACAAAGAATGAGCAGGAGTAAGTTGCTAAGACCTGTGGGTATCAGTCTGAGCATTAATTAGCATTCACGATGACAGGACCTGTTCTCCCCCAGGTAGAGACTCAGAAGCAAAGAGCAAGTAGAAATATAGTTTCTCTTAACATATAGTGTTTGAGAGAATTTATTATCATACTAGTTAGTCCACTAATTGTAAAGTTTTAAATGGGAAGTTAAAAGTCTTTAGTTTCCCACTAACTTAGTGAAACCATTAGACATCATGACGTTATTAAACGCCTTTCCTAATCTGAAACTTCGTATGTTCTTCTATTACAAACTTTTTTCTCTTGCCATATCCTTTGGAAATCAGGATTAAAATGATGACATCTGTTTAAGATTTCCTTGGAGGGTTGTTTGTGTTGCAACATGAATCGTTTTCCCAACATGTAGACAATTAGAGGGAAGAGCAGTTGGTTTCTGTTGTTGGGAGGGAATAAAAATGATGCTTTCAACTTGAGCATAAACACATTAGCTACATATGAAGATTTAAACCACCTGATTTGCATAATGAACATTTTATGGCACATTATTTGCACCTGGTTTACAAATTTACAGAGCTTTTCACAACAATTATCAATGATCATATCAAAATGTCAAAAATCTCAAAGTGACATTTCACTCAGCTGTTACCAGAACAATTTGCTTTCCCTCTGATATTTGTTGACAGTTTAATTTGAAGCAATTTGTTATGTAAGGAGAATTGCTGATTGAAAAAGTCTGTGTGTATACACTTGTTAAGTCTTTTGTATAGGGCAGAATGAAAAAATAATGAGTGTTAGACCTCTCAGAGAAGACAGTATTTAATCCTGTTGTGGAACAGTCTGTATATTGATCACCTGAATAATGTATTCCAAATTATAAAAGACAAATAAGTAATCAGTGCTTATTTTAGATGCAAATTCTCATAATTTCTGAAATTTATTGTCTTTACCATCAGCACCTTATATCTTACCCCAAATTTCAATAAAACTATTTTAATCACTTTGCTTTTCATTCAACTTGATTTACATCATTATGAACTAAAAATGCAGATAAAATTTGCTAGTTAATAATTTCAGTGTAAAACTCATCATTATATCATAATTTATTTAAGCAAAGAATTCTCTAAATTATTAGTGGTATTCTAGATTTCTAAAGGTCTTTTGAAAAACTCATATGAAAACCTACAACTTTAGAAGCTTCTTAAAGTATATACATGGTACAATATAAAAAGAGATTGGATGGAGTTACCTTTTGATGTTAGAGGTGGGAACAATGCCTGTACCACACACCATAGGCTAAGAAATAAAATACCAAGTGCCAGGAATAGACTCTCAATTTTGTAGTTGTTGACCAAGAAGACCCTCAAGTATACTGGCTATTGTGATGGTGTTTTGGTTGCCTGCAAGAATTTGATGGTAAGATCCTATTGCTGAGGATAATACATTGTCAGATTCATACAACAAACATGGAGAAATCAAGCTGTTACTGACCTCAAAGCTTCACCTCTCCTGGTTAGTTTTCATAATACTAGAAAGTGCTGTGCATGTTACTGGTAGAAAAAAAAGGTAATCATCAGTCTTACCCAGCTATGAACCCTGCAAGCTAAAATAACAACGGACTTGACAAATATATGCCCACTGGTACAATATTGGCATGAATGTTAAGGGAATAACTGAACCCATTCTGATTTTATTTAAGACCTACTTCACAAGATGTTGCCTCATACCTGGCACTGTTATCAAGGCCAAGAACCTGTGGCAAGACAGGTCACAGGCCACAGGGAAGAAATTAATACTATTATTCTGCTGAATAGATGTAGTATTATATCAACACTTCACATATTGATAAACCCAAAGATTAGGGCATCACTCAATTCTCGCCAGAGAAACTTCTTCCTGTAACAGAGATGTTTAACAGAGATCCACAACTCTGTCAATGTGCTAAGAACAAGAAACTGCAGAGCGCTTAGCCCTATGTGAAACCCTTGTATCAAATCCTTTACTCCAAAGGCTCAGGGATCATTGCAGAAGAGCAGGCAGAAAGGTTGTAAGACCCATGGGTCAGAGGAGTATAAAGAAACAGTATTTTCCAGACAACAGCGCAGTTGCACATATGAACTTACAGTGGTTATGACAATATGTAAAAGATATATGCAAGGTCAAGCCAGTCCAAATCCCAGCATGGGGGTGGGTGAAGAAATCTCAAATGTAATTGAGCGACAATTAGAAATTAACAGTGGCTGGGAGAGGGAGAGTCAGTTTTCAAGAGTGCGATTCTGTGTAGGTTAACCACAGATGATAGACCCACATGCAGCAGCATATGGGGACACAAGTTAAATCTGATAGGCCTTATGAGAAATGATAATAGAGGACATGAAGTCAGGGGAGTAGTAAAGTGGATCTGGAGATGGGAAAGTCAGTCTGAATATGATAAAAATACATTGTATTTTGGCCTGGAGTAATGCTTCAGTGGTTAAGAGCACTGGCTACTCTTGCAGAGGGCCCAGGTTCAGTTCCCAGCACCAACAAGGCAGGTAACAACCATCCACAACTCAAATTCTGGGGCATCAAACATCCCCTTCTGGTCTCCATGGGCATTACACACATTGCACACCTACATGCATGCAGGCAAAACATTCATACATTTTAAATATAAATAAATAAAACAAATTTCAGAATGCATTATATTAAATTCTCAAGAAATCAATAAAATATTTAAAAGATATTATTATTTTGTGTGTGCATGTGTGTGCAGCATGTGTTTTCATGTATCAGCACTCAAATGTCATGGCATGCCTGTATTTCAGAGGGTGACTTTTGAAGTCAGTTATCTTGGTCCACCATGGATACAGAAAAGTCAATTGAGGTCCTTGCTCAAGCTTGCATTCAGACGATGACCCACCTTGCCATCATGACTACATTAGTTTTAAATTTTCTATTGCTATAAAAACTCTGATGAACATCTTGCTGTTTGATTTTACCATAGACCTGTGCATATTTTCTTTGACACAAGTGCTCTTAAATATTTCCTTTGGATAAACTTTATATCATATTTTAAAATAAAATATAATGCATTTTAATGTCATTGCTAAATCACTTTCATGAACTATTGTTGTGAAAAAATGCATTAAATGCTGAGTGTTTGGACACATTTGGAAAATTATATTTCATATATTTCATGCTGTATTATAAAAATTTAACACTGGTAAATATGCACATAGAATTTTAAAGCACTAATAAAGATAGTAATTTAAACATATGCAGTGTCGGCTGGCAAGATGACTCAGTGGTTAAAAGCACTGGCTGTTCTTGTTCAGTTCCCATCACCCACATGGCAGCTAAGAATCATCTATAACTCCAGTTCCTTCTTCTGACCTCCATGGTCATTGCGTGACATAGGTACACTTACACACATGTAGGTAATACACGCATACACATAAAATAATAATAATGTAAAACAAAAACTATGCAATGTTAGAGCAGAGTGTTGTCCATGTGAGATAGCCACAGAAATGTAGGAAATAGCTCTCAGTATTTTTCCAGATAATAAGAAAAAATAAGTGCTCCCTCCTTGCTCACAAGCCAAAACTTTTGAAGATTAAAAATAGGTTTTGATTACAGTTGAAAGGGAAAAATTGTTAAGCTTCAGTGAGTAATAAAGAAAATCCTTAAGTACATCATTGGATTTTTTCCCATAAAGACTGACAGAAAAACTAACCAACACTCCTTGGTTAGGCAGCTTTGTCAATCTGGAGCTTCTCAATTCTAAAGAGCTTCTATCTCCAAGAATCAGTCCACATATAACTGGCCAATACTTTAGTTCTCAAACTAGTTTGGAAGACAGTTTGAATGGTCTTTATATGAATATCTGAGATTTCACTGGAATTCTGTCCAAAATTTACCTTAACACTAGAAAAAAAATGTAGATTAATCCTAGAAGCCAGGATGTGTCTAATACCTGTCACTTTTTCTTAGAATGGCAATCAATATTTTCTGCTTCTACAACAAGAGAAAACGTGTGTGTGTGTGTGTGTGTGTGTGTGTGTGTGTGTGTGTGTGTGTCTGCATGTGGGTCTATGTATGTGAGTCTAAGTGCCTCCTGGGGATCCAGGCATTGGCTCTCCCAGAAGCTGGAGTTGCAAGTGATTGTGACCCACCAGACATGGGTGATGGAAACCAAACTCAGGTCCTCTGGAAGATTAGCTTGTTCTCTTAACCACTAAGCCATCTCCCAGTCTCTGAGTTCTTGACATTATTTCAACTCTGTTAATTCCACATGCCCAACCTCAGTCAGCCCTATCCTATTTATTTCTATGTGTTTTGACCTTTTAAGAATATTAGATACATAGATGATAGACAGATAGATATGCACAAATATATATCTTCATTTTAATAGATTATAAGGATGCTATAGAATTTTATGTTTTCATTTCTCCCAAATCCAAATATGTATTCACTCTGAATATTTCAGTATAAATAAGAAATTTAGAATAGTATTTATTTGAGATATACTTAGTATACTTTATTAGAAAATAAAATTATTTAATAGACTTTTTGGAATTTGAATTACAGGTTCTTTATTTTGTGTGCATATGTATGTGTCTGTGTGAGAGAGTGCTAGTGGCAGGACCCATGTGTGGAAGTCACAGAAAAAAATGCAGGAATATGTTCTGTTTCCCATTTTGGGTTGCAGGGAATGAATTCAGCTTGTCAGACTTGGCAATGGCACTGGTACACAGGAATCATCTATGCACAGTTATTTAAAAGAATTAAGAATTCATTTATGTTATTTTAATTATATGTATATGCATGTTTCTGTGTGTGGATATGTGTACATGAGTGCAGGTGTTGGCCAATATGGGTTTTGGGAATCAAAGTTGGGCCCTTTGCAAAAGTGATACAATTTCTTAACCCTCAGTCATCTACCCAGACCTCTTAGTTACTTTTCTTTTGTTCCTTTCTCTTTTTCTTTTTCTTTTTGTTCTTTTTGAGACAGGGTCTCCCTGTAGTCCCAGCTGCCTGAAACTTGCTGTTTAGACCATACTAACCACAGTCTCACAGAGATCTGACTGCCTCTGCCTCCCAAGTGCTGGTATTAAAGACGTGCAGGACAACTTCCAGCTTATTATTCCTAAGCAGACTGGAAAATATACCAAAGAAACAGCAAATCTGCCAGAAGCATTAAAATTTCTGTAATAAACTGCAGCTTACATTTTCTGGATACCATCTATGTACTAAGAACTTTGCTTTTACTATTTGGTTAACATCATAATAAATAGTCATGTAACTCTACGTTTAAAATATCAAGTTAACATCCAAATACAGACACGTAGGAATAGTGGATTTACCAAGAATCACCTTTATTTGTGACAAAAACAAGAACAGAACCAAACTAAAATAATTGACAGCACAAATGATTACAAGTGATCTTACTAATGACCTTATTGATTATTTTTGTGTGACTCTTAGTGTCTAGGAAAAATTCACTTTTTGCAGCTGATTCAGAACATGTGGATCACAATATTGACCAGAGCATTGATTTCCTGCCTGGCACTGGAAAAGGAACTTTATAGCTGTCAGTCAGTTCTCCTGAAATTATGGGGCTGGATGTACTCATGATACTGTTTTGACAAGTTAGTTGTAATATGTCAAAACAATTGCAAATTAATACTTTCTACTAATGTCACTTTCATCTATTGTTAGCAGAACTGTTAATTTGTGGTACATTTTAACATCTGATAATTTGTTCTCATCTTTATGATACCATTGTTTTACAATTGCTATACAATACAATTTCCCAAGAATAAATAAGAAATGTATTCAAGGGAAATATTTAGGTTAGTGTTTAAGTTATTCTATGAAGAGCAGTTAATGGGAAGTGAGGCGGCTCAGCAGGTGAACCTGCCACCAAAGCTGAAAAGATGAGTTCAATGTTGCAGATGCACAGCATGGAAGGAGGGAGATGAGTCTGCAAGCCATCCTTTGACCTCCAACAACACCTTGGCATGCTAGACACAAGAAATAAATGAAAAATAGTTTTATGAAAAAAAGAGAAAGTAGCAACTAAATCCTCACTGTGAGGATGTACACATTTACCAATTAAAAATCATCAACTCAGAAAATTAGAAGTTGCACACATTCAACAAAACACTTGCACACATACATGCATCTTCACATATGCACTACACACATACGCATGAACACACATTCACCTATACCCCCACACACATCCACATCCATACACATGTATTTAAATCCATGCACCTACACACATATAGACATGCACATGTATACACATACACACGTACCTAAACATGCATCCACCTACATTCATAAACATATGCATACACATGCACACCGGTGCATTAAACATGTGCACATATGTGTACACATTACTAAGTTGGACATGCATCCACATATGCATGCATACACACATTTTTATTTTGCACATGTATATATATTCACATGCTCACAGACATACACACGTACTTGCATATATACCCATGCATGCAAACATATATGCACCTACACACACAAATGTATGTATACACACATGCACACACACTTACACACACACACACACACACACACACACACACACACACGCACAGAGAGTGAAGATAGAAGAATGATTGTGGGAAGGAGGGACAGGAGGGAGTAAATGGAGCAGAAGGAGAAATCTGAAGGACTAGCAAAAAAAAAAAAAAAAGAGCTTTTACGGAAATTGAGAGGAAGCTAAAATATGGGGTTTTTAATTCTCCTGTCATGCATCAAAGGAGAGGGGAAAGAAAAAAAATAAACACAGGTGGTAATAGTATATGATGTGTTAGATGGGCGAGTGAAAGTTCTTAGATGGATTGTGCATAGCTGAAAGCCTCAGGAGGCGGACCGCAGCCATTGTGTGCAGTGAATATGTGGTAGATCTGAATTCAGACATGAAAACTGACAGGACAAGAAAACGAGAGGGAGGAGAGATTAAATTCATAGCACTCGCTTTGAAAAATCTCAATTCAGGAAGGCTTAATGATTACTATGAATTTAGAAACATAAGGGTTGGAGAGGTGGCTTAGCATTAAAAAGAGAATATTGCTCCTTCAGAGGACTGGAGTTCGATTCCCTGCACCCGCTTCAGAAAACTCCTGTAGGCACAGCACGAGGAGATCGACACTTTCTTCTGGTATCTGTGGGCACTTGAAGTCACACACACACACACACACACACACACACACAAGTAAATATAAAATAAAATCTTTCATATATAAAGTAAAGCATTTATTAAATGTGACTGTTTATTTAACACTTTCGTCACGAAATAAACTTTTTATCCAGGCAATAGTCAATAATCAATCATCAATTTACTTGTAAATTTTTCCCATCACTTTTTCCCTAGCTTATCTACTGATCTTATAGAGTCATCAGGATTTTTTCTTTTTACATTTCATTCATTATTTTTATTTTTATGTATATGAGTGTATGGTCTGCATGTATGTAAATACACCTGTATTGTACAATGACCACGGAGGTCAGAAGAGGCATGTATCCCCTGGAACCGAAGTTACAGATGGTTGTTAACTGCCATATATGTGCTGGTAATCAAACCTGGGATCTTCTGCAAGAGCAATCAGTGCTTTTAACCACTAAGCCATCTCTCCAGCCCAATGTGTTTGTTATCTTTAAATTTTATTTTTTTACTTCAAAACTAATGGTTAGACCTTGGAACCTAGATTTTCTCTATGCTCTACTTTTCTTACGACCAACAAGGGAAGATTATTTTTTTTACAAGGATCACATTTCATTTACTTCTTCCTTTGACAGACACTTGGTTGCTTCTACCACTTGGCGGTCATAAATAATGCTTCTGTGAGCATGGGAATAGAAACATTTCTCTAGCATTTCTGTTACCTACACAGAAATGACATTTGCTAGGTCATATACTAATATGCAAATATATATACTATATA
>NW_008355468.1:2211347-2212849 GCF_000622305.1 Nannospalax galili | reverse complement strand
CCTACACAGAAATGACATTTGCTAGGTCATATACTAATATGCAAATATATATACTATATATAATAAATATAGCTTTCCATAGTGGAGGAGTTACTTTACATTTTTATCAGCTGTTCCCAGGGGTAACACATTCTGAATATCCTTACCAAAACATCTCTAAACATTTTGACAACTTTATGCATGTAGACAATGTGGGGTTTATTTTTTTACAATTTTGATGTATTTTGATCAGATTCATACTTCATTACTCTCTCTTGTCCCCTCCTGCTCCTATTCAACTCTTCATTCCAACTAGTCTCCTCTGCTTTCATGTCTTGGTGTGGGGCCGGGAGGGGCTGGAAGGCTCACACTACTTGTGTTTAATTAATTTGGTTTACATGAGCTTGGTTTGGGGTTATTTATAAGAGTTTGAGCAACTTACCAGTGGTACACCAATAAGGAAAATGACTACCACTTCCCCTAGCAACCATCAACTGCCTATAGCTCCTCAAGGAGGGGTGAGGTCTCCTGGGCCCATTCCCTATTCAGGAAAGTTGATGGACCAAACCTTGCTCAGGTAAAAACAGCTACTGTGAGTTCATGATTGGAGTGACTGTGTCCCATCCAGAAGACAGTATTTCATAGAGTTCCTCCCCATCCTTCCACCTGTACATCCTTTCTGCCCTCTCTCCCATGATGTTCCCCAAGCCTTGCAGGGGGTGAAACCTCATTCAATTTTATGTCTTATAGGGTTTATACTGAGCACAATATTGTATAACTGTATTAATTCAACTGTAAACATAAAAATTTAGAGCCAATTTTGAAAGAGATACATCTTAGCTCTGGAAATTGTTATTGAATATGTCAATGCTGGTGTAATGAAATGCTTCTTCTAATGATGTGGTTGTTAAATAAATAATTAAAAAAAAGAAATTTAAACTTAAAGAAAGTAGATGACAGGATTATATAGTTAATGATAATGTAAAGATTAATAAAATTTTAAGGTCAAAATTCAATACCTTATGGTAAAATTAACACTTTACTACAACTGTTATAACAAAAAGTTTTCTTAAGTGTTAATTTTCTTAGAAAAAGAAGGACTTTTAAATATGATTACTAAAAATTCAGAATTAGTTGCAGAGCCTTCCTTGAAGGACGAAGAAAACCAGAGAATTTCATCAACTTAAAAAAGGGACATCACATCAAGCACTCCATTCACTTGGAGAGAAAAGACTGTATCTAGGTACATCTAACCTGCTCCTGTACTACAAAATTCAAGGAGGTGAGCTTTAAGAATCTCATGCACCAACTTCATCTAAGAACCCATCCATGTGGATTTCAGAAATGTTGAATGGGACTTTTCTTCAATTAGCTGACACTCCAGTACCCCCAAGTAACTAAACATTTCTTTCATTTTTTTTTGTTCCTTAAACTTTTTTATAGCTATCTATTTAATGGCTTCTGATATTTAATATTGCACTTGGTATATTCCTAAATGATAAAATAATGTGAATTTTGGTTTA
>NW_008355468.1:2209529-2209917 GCF_000622305.1 Nannospalax galili | reverse complement strand
TGAATAATTAAACTTCATCACAGGAACACATGCATAGGAAAAAATATAGTCTATATTGAGTTGGGTACTATCCATGGTTTCAGGTGTCTGCTGGCAGGTGGTAGAGAACTATTCTTCACAGGTAGAGAAAGGCTACTGTATCTGAGGATATTTGATGGAGAAAACTTTGGAATGAACTATAAAAGTGTATTCTGTCCTATGAGTTAATATAGGGGATTAAAGATTTAAAGCCAGCACTTATAGTTTACTCTGAACCTTTGCATTCTTAAATAAGCTGTGACTATATGTGTGCATATGTATGTTGTCTCTGAGTGAGAGAATGCATCTTTCCATACTTTACTCCTATATAGAAAATTTATTAGAGACTCTAAATAAATTAATAATAATT
>NW_008355468.1:2137885-2209436 GCF_000622305.1 Nannospalax galili | reverse complement strand
TAGCTGAAACCCCTTGCAACTGAAGGATCCATACTTGTTTGGAATATTTGTTTTGGGGAAGATAATAGTGGATCATTCAGTAAGTGCCTATTTAATATACCAAGATCAGATCAGCCATATAAGTATATAACATTGCAGAAAATAATGGATATAAAGCTCTGTATGAGACAGCCATTGTATAACTTGGCTTCATTCTGCATCTGTTTCTTTGGAGATTGAAGAAGCCAAATGTTATGTTATATTGTGGCTGTGCATATGCCTTTCATGTGAGATGTAAAGTGTGTATGCATTGCTACAATGAGCAATGTGTGGTTTAATGATGTTTATTCCAGGGGTGTCTATTGTAAATTGGATTCCAAGAACTTAATTATAGACCATCTCAGAACCGCCTTCCAGGATTCTAACAGAGAGACTAATTTGATTGCTAGTTGCAAGGATTCTTTGAAGAAATCTGCCTCTATAGGATAGAAATTTATGCCTCTTGTTTTTTATATATTTTTATGAATTCAGGTTAATCAATATTAAAATTATTAAATGTTAAGACTCACACATTTAAATAATTCATTATTCTTCATTTGTGATTACATTTATCAATCATGTCTAGTAATTAAATTGCTTTAGGCACAATCTTTTGTTTTAAATTAAACTTACTAAGAATTTTCCAGGTATAAATCAGCCAGGTTTCAGGGAATATTAAAAAATGAAAAGGAAAAACAAAATATTTCCCTTGGTAATTTATAATGTGTGAAGAAGACAGGAAGAACCCTCATTGTCGTTCTATAAACAACCCTAATGAACCTCACTGAGTCACATAGAAAATAAAGACATGAGTGTAGAAGATAAGTGGAGAAAAAAGAAGGGAAAAACAGGAGTGAGAGGGCACAGGGGATGGCAACAGGGAGGGATGTTATCCAAGTGTACATGGATATAAAGGTTGTAATGAATCCCATTATTACGTGTAACTAATATATGTCAATAGGATGTTTAAAGGACAAGAGAATACTTTTATTCATAAGTAATCAACTTTAGTGTCTAGTGTCAGGTTATGAGTCATCCTTGTAGAACAGGTTTTTTTAAAAAAATCTGTTCATTGAGAAATTGCACACACACACATACATTATTGTAATATATATTGCATATCCATCCCCTCACTCCTCTCTCTCTCTCTCTGAGTCCTCCCATACCTCCCCATAACATTGCCCTCCGTTGTGGGAATGTCAAAGAGAAGTAGAAATTGGGTGCCTGTTTTTGTTTTGATGGATTCCTGAGTCAGAGGTGTTCCTGAGAAGTTAATCCTCCCAATTCACTTTCTTATTATATGAAAATGTGCTTCCAATTCATGTTCTTTCTTAGTATATGAAAATACGGAAGGAAAGAAGCAATACAATGTTTTAAATGCAACATAGGTAAAAGGATAACAAAACTTAAAAGCAAAACAAACATGCTGGAGAAGCGCTCAACTTCTCTTGTTAATATTCTCCAATGATTTCTAGAGGTTTCCTCTTAGAACTTATTGTAAACATTGCTAATATTCTCTGAAAAGTATCAAGGTATGTCACAAGATGAGAAAGCTCAAAGTATCCTTCACCTTAAACTAGAATCACATAAAGAATATAATGAATAGAGATAGCTGTCTTATTTACATATAAAATTTGAATAGATCAAGTTACGGACTGGATATGTGTCTCAGTGGTTAAGGGCACTGGCTGCTACTGCAGCGGACCCAGGTTTCATTCCCAGCACCCACATGGAAGCTAACAACAATCCATAACTCCAGTGCCAATGGATCCGATGCCCTCTTCTCTCCTTTTTTAGCTGCTTCTGGCCACTTCTGGCCCCTTAATTGATTACTTAATTCATTAAAATTGGAATTATTCATACAGAAATAAAATGTAAAAAAACAGCTAAAATGCCTTATTGCAAAGCATAAATGTAAGAGCTTTACTAAAATTAAATGTCAAAGATTTATATGGTTCAAACTGAACAAGCTTCCCTTACTCAGTAGAAAAATCAAATGTTATAATATGCAGTACAAAAATGATCATATAAAACCAAAGGAATTAAAGAGTGTGAAAGGAAAATATATAGAAAATATATAGGAATTATAATCCTAATACCATACTTCAAAGCTCATGTCACAATGAAAATAAACAAGTACTCCAAATTTGATCATTACTGAATGACAATCTTCTAATGAAAATGTGCATCATGAATGCCTTCATCATGAATATGGACAAATCTAATTACAATGGCTAATACTGACTGTTGTTTTGACAGGATTTAGAATCACCCAGGAGAGAAGCCCCTAGGCCTGCTATGAGAGATTATCTAGAGTATGCTGATCAAAGAGGGAAAACCTACTTCACGTGTGGTCAGCATCATTCTGTGGTCTGCTGTCCTGGTCCTAATAAAAAGGAAAAAGGCTTGGCATATACCCAAAGGATGCATCCTATTGTAGAGACACTTGTACAACCATGTTTGTTGCTACTCTTTCCACAATAGCTAAGAGATGGAAGCAACTTAAGTGTTCCTTAACTGATGAGTGGTTAACAAAAATGTGGTACATTTACACAATGGAGTTCTATTCAGCAGTAAAGAAAGATGAAATAATGAAATTTGCAGGTAAATGGATGGATCTAGAAACGGTTATACTAAATGAAGTAACACAGTGTCAGAAAACAAACGACATATGTTCTCCCTCCTATGTGGCGACTAGCACCAAATCCTTTTAAATTCCAGGTCCTTTTAATGAGATGATGCTATACAGCAGTCCCTTCAGCATGAAATAACTGCCATCATCATGACTTCGACTAAGGCTGATTGATAAACATAGTAAACGTTTGGCTGGTTGGTGGTTGTGCTCATTCATTAAAGGAGTGCCAAGCAGGGTCACTGGACCCTCATCTGCATATCCAACCACTCTTCCCAGCCAACTACTCCAGCCTTGGAAGACAATAGAAAAATGAGGAGGAACACAATAGAGAGATGGTTTTGGAAGCCCTTGTCAAGAAACTCCAATGGACTCTTATATGAACATTTGAAAATTACCATGTTCTGATTTTTTTCTAGTTTCCTGTCTAGAGCTTGTAATACTAATTACTCTTGTCTTTACTTCTCCTTCACCTCCCCCATTCATGATTCAAGGACTTTCTTCTTCCCTTAGAGACAAGAGTTATGCAATTTGGGAGTCTTTTAGGTATACTCACTGAAGGGGTACTCCAATTGCCTCAACCTGAGTCCCTGTTCAGCATGGAAGAAACCAGAGTGGTCTGCATCCCTATTCTCTATTGGCAATTTGGGTAACCCCGTCAGAGAATGGTATAAGAATAGGAGGTAGGAATTGGCTAAGCAGTTAGGGTAAAAAGACCACAAAGAAATATAGCCAGTTTCTTGGCTAAAAGTTAAAATGTCCTTGGGCCTGTTAGCAGCACACTCTGTTCCAAGGCCAAAAAATGTCAAAATATTTGGGATCTTGTATCTAATCCTTAAAATATTTCAGGGTTACCTCTTCAGAGGAAAGAATGTTGGAGGGGAGGGACTGGGCATGGATTTGATCAAAACACCTTCTATGCATGAATGAAAATCTCAATAAAGCTTTTGTAAAAATTTAAAAAGAAATCCCCCCCCAAAATATATTTCATACACATTACTAACAGTTTGAGTTTAATTGAAGAATTCTAGATTATAGACTTAAGATATATTTCTTTTAAGCTTTATATTGATTTAGTATCTTTCATTGAATATCATTGATACTTCAAGTTATGCATGTGGTTTCTATGGGAAATTGGAAAAACGAAATCTCAAATGTGTTGGTAATTTGCATGACTCTGTTTAATGCTTTGGTTTCTCTTTTGTATTCCAGGAAAGTAACAATTGTACATGTTTATTAAAAGATAAAATTAAGACAGGCGTGGTGGCGCACACCTTTAATCCCAGCTCTGGGGAGGCAGAAGCAGGCAGATCTCTGTGAGTTCAAGGCCAGCCTGGTCTACATAGAGAGTTCCAGGACAGCTGGGGCTACAGGGAGACCCTGTCTCAAAAAGACCAAAAAAAAAAAAAGTTAAAATTAAAAAAAAAAAAAAAAAAAGGAGAAAGCTAGGTGATCCTGAGTGTTTGTCTCCCTCTACTTTCTGGATGAGGACAAAATGTGACCAGCTGCCTCAAACTCTGCCTCCTGCCTTCTCCATGATGGATGGTACCATGGAGCTGTAAGCCAAAATAAAGCCTTCATTCCTTAACATGATTCTGTGAGGTATTTTGTCATAGGAACAGACAGGAAACTAATAAAGTGCTAGCAATAATATTCTTTCCTTTTATTTTCATTTCATTTCTGCTTCTGTGATAAAACACTCTCATCAAGAACAAATTTTGGGAAGAAAGGGTTTAATAGGCCTAGAATTCCAGGTCATAGTTCATCATTGAGGGAAGTCAAGGCAGGGACTCAAGCAGGAACATGAAGACAGGTCTGCTTGCTATTCACGCTATTAAATCTGCCAAGGAACTTATTACAAAGAAGTGCAGCAAGAACCTTGGAGGACACTTCCTCTTGGCTGTTAGGCAGACCTATTCTCCACTAGCTTCCTTACACAATTCAGGACCACCCATCTATGGAAAAGTAGGACCTTCAGGGGGCTTGACCCACCTACATCAATTAATAATTAAGACAATAACCCCAGGCATGCCCACGTACAAATCTGATCTAGAAAATATATCAACTGAGATTCTTTTCCCTGAGAAATTTAAGTTGCGTAAAGCTTGACAGGTAAATTGAGGTAAAGTTGGGAGAAAGTACCAGGACACAGACAAAAACTTCTGCAGGATAGAGTTTATTGGCAGGGAAAACACACAGGACTGTCCTCAGTTGGATAGAGGAGCTGCCAGTTTACAGGCTGTTGGCTAGGGGTTTTTATAAGGGGTTTGGGAGGATGTGGAAGGTGGGAAGTTTTTCTTAAAGTTAGGAGAGAGGGAGAGAGAGAGAGAGAGAGAGAGAGAGAGAGAGAGAGGAGAGAGAGAGAGAGAAGAGCTCATCAGGCGAGAATAGCCTCTGTTAAACTGGGTCATGGGATAAGGGGTCTGTTTATTTTCTAAGATTATCAAAGGGGAAACAGGCTGTGCTGAAACAGCTCTTGCAGTTGTGGGGTTTTGGGTCATAGGTGCAGGGAGTCTGTTTATCTTGTCTGCAGATGGTCAGGGTGCTCAGTAACTCAATTCTTGTATTTTCAGAGGGCTTTTAAAACCATGAGGTCCTGTTGCACTGGGGAGGGGGTTGCTGCAGAACTGAACCCTAACAAAGCTTACTGTTAAATCTAACCAGAACAGCTTCAAAACTTTTATTCAGGCTATTTTTTTAAACTAATCTATCATTTTCACAACATCCTGATCCTCCGTTTCAGACATCCCTGGATATCTAATTTGGTTCTTTATCCTTGAGCCCTCCTCATGATTATGGCTGATCACCTTTGTTATTTAATTTTGTTCTTCACCCTTGTCCCACTCCTGGATGATGTTTAATTACCCTTGTTAGTATCCAGAAAAAATCCTTTTAGATTTACCTCAGTATCTTCTTTCTCCTTAATGTTTCTTCTTAATGATTTTTTATCGACTGACTCTTGCACCATGTTCCATAGTTATAATTACCTCTTCTTCCTGCTACCTGTGCAATTCAGTCCAGTTCTATATCAAGGCATCTTTTCTACTGTTGTAATAGTTGAATCAAACTAGCTTTAAAGATATAACAACTGTCCATCCATTTTTACTTTGGAGCATGTAGCTAATTAATCTGTAACTTCTGTATTTGTTTTCTTAAATCTAAGCAAGCTGCTTACTTATTGTTTTTGAAGTTTTGAAACTATCTAAATTTACCAATATTAAAAGTTAATAAAGGGGCTAGAGAGATGACTCATCGGTTGAGTACTGACTGCTTTTGCAGAGGACCCAGGTTCAAATCCCAGTACCCATATTATGGCTGAGAATTGTCTAACTCCAGTTCCAGGGCATAAGATGCTCTCTTTTGAACTTCACAGGAAATGCATTGCACCAGTGCACTTGTATACATATAGGAAATATTCTCATACACATAAAATAAAAATAATAAACAAAACATTTTATAAGTTAATAAGTTGATAATTTTTTGGATGGTTCCTTAGTCTATATTGTTAAAACATTTAATTGTGTGTCAAGTCCCTCTGAGCTGAAGTAGTTTCTCATCAAGGGAGGGGTAAGGTTCATAAGGCTCAGAAATCTTATGAAACTTAAAAAGTAAACTTGTAAGTCAGGAAGCTGAATAAATCACAGAATTCAAAGGCCACTCTCAAAGATTCTACAGGCAATATACAAGTGGAAGGGAAAGGAAACTCACTGCCTTCAAGAGAGAACTGCCTGCAAGTTGGATAAGGAGTTGGAGGGATCATCTTTCCTCATTTGTCACCTACATTGGGGTGAGATTTTCAGTGATGCAGGTGCCTTTGAGTCACCCATTCTCCAGTAACTCTTCACCCATACAGCAATATGTAATCCCAATAAAATAATTGTTTTGCACAGCTAGACCTGAGTGGAATCATTTCTTTGGTCTAGCATTGATGTACTATCTGGGGTGATTAGACAGTTGTTATTAAACTATCAGGAGAAATCACACAATGATAATAAGTGAAACATATCTACAAACATACATGTAGACACTAATGTAGTATAAATGTGACATTTGAAAATTCTATACAGTCATAACACATGAACAATAAAATTAATTGATCATACATATCTCTTTATAGGTATTTTGGTTTAGAATATGGTCATGCCAGCATTTATAATAGTTGAGAAAAAGAATAGATTATTCAACCATCTGATGCTGATCAAATAATACTATCCATTTCATTTCTCTCTCAAATCAGGAAATAAGCTGTGTATGCCATTTGTGAATTGCAAAAAAACCTCTTCAGTTTTAAATAATCAAAAGGTAAGTGTATGAAGTTAAAAGAAAATATCTATGCATTTACTCATCTCAAGTCAGAGAACAAGCTTATGACTACTGTTAAAAAAGTAGAAATGGAATAAAACACTGCTATTTCATGGGTGTATTTCTGTAATGTATACTTTCTACTTAAAGTTTTAAATATGAATGTACAATAACATGCCAAGCCCTTCTTATGAACAGATAAAACAATAGATGATAATTAAATCTTGGGGTATGGGAAGTTGATAATTCTAACTTGCAAAGAAATTGACCTACAAATGCCAACATGAATTATAAAGTGCAGGATATTGCTCATTAAAAATTCTTTTACAACTTAATTTCATGAATCTTAAAATATGCGTAAATTTCCCCAAATATTCTATTCTAGGGACTCAATTATTATATTGGATGTAAAGCCATATATTTTAAGTTTTTGATTACTTCTTACATCATTGGACTAAATTTATAGAATTAAATATCAAAAATATAAGATTGAAGAATTCACCTATGGTCTATTGCTAAAAGATAATATTCTGTAGTTATTAAAAGTCAAGTCTTCAACTACTACACAGGAGATATAACTAATACATTAAAATTTTTATTAAATGGGAACTTGAAAACCTCTAGCTGTACAGACTCCTATTTTGACATATTTCATAGGTGTTATTTGTGTATATTTATTATCAGATATGTGTCTGAGTTTAACAGGTAGGCCATTAAGTTTTCTTCTACAGGGCATATGACTGTTGAAAGCAAGTTGGAAAGAAAGGTGGAAATGAAAATTTATTAAGCAATTACAATACAGCTTTGTTTCACTATATTTTATATTTAGTCTTGTTAAATCTTCCTTCTGGTCCCATTAGTCAGTATTTCTAACAGAAAATTTCAAGGATACAGAAAAGTTAGAAAATCAAACAAATCTGGAAGAAGTGGTTCTAGAGTCGATACCTGGGGTTTTCTAGTATTTAACCCTTTGCTTTCCCAAGAGGTAAATCTGTGACACGAGTAACAACCATTCTCAGGTATGTCATAGGGTCTGACATCTAAGGTGGTCTAATTTAGACGCTGCAGTAGGAATGTGCACCCTGATCAGTTCCCTTGAAAGTTTAACTATATCCTTTATTTCTTCCTGTTTCTATTTCCTTTCACAGCACACCTAAACAATGAAAATACAATCAGTCTGTGAGACTAGAGGAAAAGAGTCTGGGACTTAAAACTGTGTGATTGTGATTTTTGACAATACTAGGCTCTTGAGAAAATATTTCTGAGAAAAGAAAACAAAACAAAGCACATATCTCATCATCTCACTTGGATTTCTTCTACACTCCAATGCTTTGCCTTCTTAATGGTTCAATCACAGGCTATTTCATTAGGACAATACATTTGAGTGATAATGATAGTTGTGAAAGAGATTAGGTGTGATTAGTAAATTAAAAGGAAAAGTATGATTTTATTATATTGTAGTTAATTTGAATATGGGAAACGTGGTGGTTTGAATAAAAGCATCTCCCCTAGGTTCCAAGTACATGGACGTTTAGTCTCCAGTTGGTCACTTTTTGGGAAGTCTTAGAAGTTGTGGACTTGCACATCACTGGCAGGGGGGATGGGGGGCTTGAGAGTTCTTCAGCCTTGTGGGTAGCTCAAGGCTTCCAGTGGCTGCTTCAAGATGTGAGCACCTCTTTCTGTTCCAGCTGCCTCTTGACTCCCCAACCTGATAAACTCTTGGGTCCTCTGGAACTCCAAACTCAAATTCTTCCTCCTATAAGTTCCCTTGGTCAAGCAAGATGTTTCATCACATCAATAGAAAAGTAACTAATACAGAAATTGGTAGCAGAGAGTGGGCTGTTGGCTGTGAAGAACCTGATCATGTGGGTTTTTGGAGAAATGTGGAAGACTTTGGAAGTTAAAACTAGAAAAGTGATTAAATGCTGTTAGCAGAGTTTAATGGGATGTTCTAGTAGAAACCTGAAAGAAAGTAGTGTTGAGAGCAAAGTAGTTCCAGAGGAAAATAAGGATTTAAGCAGCAACTGAGGTGTTTTGGCAAAGAGACTGACTGCTGTCTGCCCAGAGTCTAAGAACTTGCCTGAGGATAAGTTGAAAAGCAATGGACTAATTTCTTTGGCAGGAGGAATCTCAAGACAGCCTAATGTAGAAATGGTGGCATGCTCATTCACAGTGATTGTTACACAGATCTACAATAAAAAGAGCAAATGAGGCAGAAAGAAATTCAATATGCATAAGTTGGATTGAAAAAGAGCACTGAGAAAAATAATACTGGAACCAAATCCTATGCTGAAGGAGAAATCTCTTTGATAAGGACATTAAAATGTTTAAAGAGACACCTAGAAATTTACACTTAAACAATGAAAAGAGAAACTTCAGGGAAAGACCATGCTCACGTGGCAAGTTCTAAGTGCAAGGTCACAGGCAGTGTCACTACTGTCAAGGATATCAGATCCAATATTCCTTTCACAAATGCTTAAATTTGTTAACAATAATTAAAATATCATATCACAAATTCATGCTCACCAAATCAGGAAGGTATTTCAGGCTATTGCAGTGGGGGTTCTCAGGTACTTGTTTGAGCAGAGATCTTCCCAAATATCCCAAAATGCTGAGGATAGGAGAAAAGCACAGAGATCCAAAAGTTTTAGTGATTTCTGAGCGAGTAGGACAGGTGTGTCTGGTGCCAAACTCAGCCAAGTTCTTTTGCCTGTGCTTGGGGGCACGGAGTTCCTCAAAGAGGTATGTTGGTAGTCTTTCATGTTTGTCCTGCCAATGTAGTTATTCTCAGTGACATCTTTATTGGTGTGCCCAGCTTAGCATTTGCTCATTAGCATATGATGTAAACAAATACTTCAAAACAATCCTTATCCTAACCACCTTGGGGTTCTCTCATTAACATAAGAAACAAATAGTCATTTAAGAACAAGTTTATCTGATCTATTTGTCAGGAAAGTAAACAAACAGTCTTACTTCTGCTTTCAACATGGCCTTAGTCCTGCTCCTTATACTCAATTAAGCATATAATTCATGAAAGGAAAATGCCTGAGGGGTTTTCTACATCTAGAAAGCCACAACATAGAAAAACTGCTGGTAAGAATCCATGTCAGGATGGCAGCTCTGTCTTTCACATGGTGCTGGCTTAAATGCAATATGCAAGAATGAAGGGGTCATTGGTTTGTGGTTTCAGAGAGCAGCAGAGAATCTCCTGCATAAAGAAGGCCCCGACAGGTCTTTACATAAAGCTGTGAGACTTGTTGGCAGTGGAGACCGCAAGAAGATATTGAAGATGCTAGAGCTATGAGACATTTGCAGAGGAGAGCTGGCTGTGTACAGAAGTGGTACCAGCCCAAGAGAGAAATATATGTCAAATGCAGCAAAGCTGAAGGGACTAAGCCATCTAAGCCTGTTGGAAGTCCTAATTGTCAGCATGGAGCTGCAGCATTTCCCATTAACCCTGCTTGTTTCTGATCTTGTTGTGGACCAGTATTTCCTCCCTGTGGCCCCATTCCTCCCTTTTGGAATGGGAATGTGTATTCTGTTCCATTATACTTTGGACATATGCAATTTGTCCTTTGATTTTACATGGGCTTACAGTTAAGAGATTGCCTTGAGTCTCAGAAGACTTTGGACTCAGAATTTGAATATTATTGCTATAATATGTTTATAATTGGTATAAAGTTGTTTCTGAAATTAATTTTTCATAATATCTGAAATGTTTTTTCTACAAGTGCAATTATAGAGATAAGCATTCTGGTTTCTTTGTAGGAAAAAAATTGCCTAAATTGTTTTTATTCTATTTAACTATTTGATTCTGCAAGATTGAGGGGGATACCACACTTTGTCATCCCTACCCCATCCCAAAGGCTTTCCTTTTGAGAACACCTGCCATGATTTTCTCTGGTTCATGACATTGTCTTATGTCTTTCTTCTGCAAAAATGACACTGGCAATATGGTATGAGCAAAAATAGCTGGATAATAAAGAAATTAGCTAATCCTCCACAATAACTTACATATCGGTGTTTCCTTTACTAGTTGGCACTTATTTTTCAGTCCAAACCACACAGCAATAAGAATGTTCATGATGTGGATTGGCAGAAGGAAAACTGTACCTAAAATTGATGAATTGCCAATAATAATCCAGACATTGCTCTCTATGCATTGGAGTCTCGAGGGTCACTATATTCATAGTTCCAGAAATGTTTTATATTTATAATTTAATAAGCAATGCATTTTGACACCCTCCTTTCCATGTAATCGCATAATTATAGAGAAAAAATGTTTACAAAAATCTCTTTTTCAGCCTTAGAACTAGTACTAAGAAGTTGAAATCCTCAGGAATGGAGTTATTTCTGATTCTTGAAGTTGAGAACATGAGGCTGAATTTTGTTATGCATTATAGGAGAATAAGAAAGTGTCTGTACGTGTGAATTGATTTGCAAAGTTTACTTTCGTACATAATATTTTTTGCCACCCCTAATCTCTATATCAAAAATACTCTCACATCTTACAGTTGTGTCATTAGAAGATACTTGTTAAAGGCAATTTAAAACAGATTTAGAAAATGACTTGGGTTCAGCTGGTGAGATGGCTCTTGCTATCAAGTCTACTGAACTTGAATTAAATTTCCAGAACCCACCTGGTAGAAGGAAAGAAACAACTTCCACATGCGAGCCATGGCAAGTACTCATGCATACGTGCACACGCACACACACACACACACACACACACCTCTGACGGCATTGCACAACACAGGTGCACTTACCTACATAAATAAATAAATAAATAAATAAATAAATAAATAAATAAAAATGAAATTATTTTAAAATAAAAATATGGTTTGATTTGATTATGATGACATGTATAAAAGGTAATCCTTACAGGCAGGCTTCAATTCCTTCACCTCAAGTCCCAGGACTAGCTTCCCAAACTAGATTAACCAATCACCCATAGATCCCTAAGTCTTGACCTAGGTGGTCCCTTCACCACCAAATTCCAGGCCTCCAGGTCAGGCAGACAGACCTGCTCAGTCAGGACTCTGGAAGGTCAGAACAAGCTCACTGCCTCCCTAGCCCATTCCTCTCAACCACCCCCACTCTGTCCTCTGACAGCCTTGCTCACAGGTAGGCTCCAATTCCTTCACCTCAAGTCCCAGGACTAACTTCCCAAACCAGATTAACCAATCATACCACCATAGATCCCTAAGTCCTCACCCAAGCAGTCCCCTCACCACCAAATTCCCAGCTTCAGTATCTGACAGACAGACCTGCTCAGCCAGGACTCTGATCAGGCAGACAGACCTGCTTAGTCACATCTGTGACCAGTCTACTACCCAGCAAAACCCTCAAATATCCATCAATTTGTCCTCCATGCCCAAATAGAAAATAACTAAGCTACATAAACAATATTAACAAAACCAATATTAAATTAAAAGTACAGAAGTTCCTGTTGAACACAGACAAAGACTATCCATATGCCCAGATGGCAACATAAACACACAAACAATATGCAAACCAGAAAAATATGAACCCAACAAAACCCACAAGTCTTATATAAGTGCACAACTTTGGGAACCGCTCTGTAGAACCCCAGGACGCATAATTTAACAAAACAATTAAAATTATCAAAGAAGTACAAGAAAACACAAAGAACTCAAAGAGGAAAGGCGTAAACTTTTGATGGAAACTGATGGAAATTCAAGAATATACAAATATGTGGCATAATTAAATATCAAAAACAATTCATAATTTGAAAAGAAAATTTGCTAAAAAGATAGAAATAGTGAAGAAAACCCACCTGAAAATGAACACAGGACTGACAGACTCAATAAACCGAGTAGAAACAACAGAAGAAAGTCTCATAAGCAAAATGAATAAAATGGAAAACAGAATATCAAGACTGAAGGATAAATTTACAGTCTTGGACTCTTTATGCAAAAAAAAAACCCACAGTGATGGACTACTCATGAAATGTGAGACAACATGAAATTGAAATGACCAAATCTAAATTTTATAGGCATACAGGAAGGAGAAGAAAATTAATCCCATGGCATCAAACAGATCTTCAATGGGATTATAGAAGAAAACTTCCCTAAATTAAGGAAAGATGTACCTATAGAGGTTCAAGAAGCACAGAGAACACCATTAAGTCATGACCAGTACAGAGTGTCCCCACAACTATCATAGTAAAAACATTAACTGTGCAAAGCAAAGAGAGGATACCGAAAGCTGCTAAAGAAAAATAACAAGTTGTAGACAAAGGAAAATGCATCAGAATAACACCTGACTTTTCAATTCAAACTATGAAAACCAGAAGAACCTGAAACAAAGTATTCCCATTTCTAAAGAAGCATGGATGCCAACCCTGAATACCTTATCCAACAAAACTATCTATCAATGTCAAAGGGGGACATCAAACTTTCCATGAAACAAATAGGCTGAAAGAATTTATGTCCTCCAAACCAGCACTACAGAGAATACCTGCAGCAATACAAAGGACTGAAGAAAGGAATGAGTGCCCAAGAGGCTACAGAAAGAAAATAGAGAAAGGTATAAGAACAGAAACACAAAATAGGGCCACAAACACAAAGAAATAAAAATGACAGTACATGATATGCACCTTTCAGTAATAACACTAAATATCAATGGCCTCCAATCCCCTGTCAAAAGACACAGGTTTGTGCAATGGATCAAGAAAAATACTCATCTTTTTGTTGTCTTCAAGAAACTCATCTCAGCATCAAAGATAGACAGTAAATTAGCATGAAAGGATGGGGAAAAAAATTCTAAGCCAATGGCCTAAAGAAGCAAGCAGGTGTTGCAATTTTAATATCTGACAAAATAAACTTAAAATTAAAACTCATCAGAAGAGATAAGGAGGGTTATTTTATTCTAGTCAAAGGAACAATTGACCAAGAAGGTATTACAATCATGAACACATGCACCAAACTCTGGAGCACATAATTTAATAAAATCAGTAGTCCAGGACTGTAAAATATTTAGGAATAAACCTAACCAAAGACATTAAAGACCTCTACAATGAAAATTTTAAAACCTACCATGCTAATTGGTAGAAAAAATATTGTGAAAATGATCACTTTATGAAAAGAAATTTATAGACTCAATGCAATCCCAAACAAAATACCCATGACATTCTTCACAGAGCTTGACAAAATAATCCTAAAATATATATGGAACCACAAAAGATCTCAGATAGCCAAAAAAACTTGGGCAAAAAGATGGTATCACCATCTTTTGCTGGGGATCACCATACCAGATTTCAGATTATATTACAGAGCTATAGCCACAAAAACAGCATGGCAGTGGCATAAAAAATAGACATGTAGATCAATGGAACACAATAAAAGACCCATACATGTGTTCCATATAATTTCAGCCACCTGATATTTGACAAAGGTGCTAAGAACACACAATGGAGAAAAGATAGCATCTTCAACAAAGGGTTCTGGAAAAGCTGTATCTCCTTCTGCAGAAAAGTGAAACTTGACCCTTATCTTCTACTTTGCACAAAAATCAATTCCAAATGGATCAAAGGCCTCACTTTAACACCTGAGACTCAGAAACTGCCAGAAGAAAACATAGGCAGCACCTTCCAAGATATAGGCCTAGGAAAGGCCTTTCTAAACCAGACACCAGCTGCTCAGTCACTAAGGTCAACAATCAGTCAGTGGGACCTCATTAAATTACAATGTTTCTGTACAGAAAAAGAACCAACTACTGAAGGGAAGAGGAATCCCACTGAGTCAGAGGAAATCTTCACCAGCTGAACATCCCACAGAGGATTAATATCAAGAATATACAAAGAACTCAAAAAGAGATAAGACGATAAAGGACCCAATAAAATGATGGGTAATAGACCTAAACAGAGAGTTCTCAAATGAAGAAATAAAAATGGCTAAGAAGCACCTTAAAAAGTGTTCAATATCCATAGCAATTTGAGAAATGCAAAACAAACCACTTTAATATTTCATCCTACCCCAGATTGGCTAAGATTAAGAGAATGAAAGACTCCTGATCCTGGAAGGGATGTGGAGAAAGAGGAACACTCATTCACTGCTGGTGTAAATGCAAACTTGTGCAGATACTTTGGAAAGCAGTGTGGAAAACCATCAAAAAACTAAAAATGAACCTACCTTATGATCCAGTGATACCACTCTGCGGCGTATACCCAGAGGACTCATTGTACTGTAGAGATACCGCTACATCCATGCTTTTTCTGCTCTCTTCACAATAGCTAAGATATGGAAACAACCTAAATTTCCCTCAACCAATGAATGGTAAATGAAAATGTGGTACATCTACTCAATGGAGTTCTACTCAGCAGTAAGAAAAGGTGAAACTATGAAATGTGTAGGTAAATGGATGGAGCTAGAGAGTGCTACACTAAGTGAAGTAACATAAATTCAGAAAAGCAAGTGAAGTATGTTCTCCCTCATTTGTGGAACATCAATCTCTATATGTACGTACATAAATTCTGATGCAACACCAGGAGCCAGGTAAAGGCAAAGGATACATGGAAGTACAGGAAAAGAAACAACCTAAAAGGGGGATAGTAGGAAACAGATGTGACCTGAGGGATGTGGAAAAATTGGGAGTAATAGGCAGGGAGGAGAGGAGGGAGGCACATGCAAGGGACCATAATGTGGGGAGTGAGGGAAGTCAGGAAAAGGAAAGGTAGCAGGAGTGGGAGCTATTGGGGAGGGTGGAGATAATGGGGGCACTGTGACTAGGAAGGGAGGGAGACCAGATGGGAATAAAAAGAGTGGAGATGAGTGAATCCTGGGGGGCAAAGAAAGCTAGAGAGAAAAGTGATGCCCTAGAAACCCTCTGAGAAATGCATGTAGCGTGTCTGAACATTAATGAATCTGCCTAACTAGGAGCTACTTGGAAGAGAATGCAGTGCCAGATAGAAGACACCTCCCTTAGAGTGACAAACATGCCATTCAGCACTCATCAAAGAAGCTTCTTTTCACAACAGATGGAGGCTACTGCAGAGTTGCACATCTGGTCAGGCACAGAGAACATACACCTGGAAGATGCCCAGTACTAGATGACACATCTGCAGTTGAATCTTTACAACCAAGGCTCATGGAACATAGTGGATTAAGTGGTAGAGAGAGAGCTAATGCTCCCCTCAACTCTCACCAGTGAGGCTTCCATGTACATCAGAGTGCATTACACACAGAAGGCCACAGCCTGCCAAGGTTTGGAGAATAAGAGACTATAAAGTATAGGATGGGACTCTTATATGGAGCCTCATCCACTCATGACTCAGTGACCATTGGGGAAGAGGAGGCAGAAGGATTTTAAGAGCCAGGCCTGGTTCATGAACATAAGGAGGTAGACTCTTCCAGGATTCTGGAGGCTTGCTCATGTGAGCCTGCAGCAGTGGTGGCATCAAACGTGGGACTCAACTAAACAAGGGCCCAAACAGGAGGTAAGAAATGTGTTGTGGGCCAGCACTAGGTTGAGAAGTATTTGAGACTGATTGCTGTTTGCTGAGGAGGGAGAGGATGTCTTACATACAATCACCTACTGGGCTGAGTAGACTCCAGTGGATGCTTTTACACTGAAGGACATTTGGGTACAAACACCTGAATGAATAAGACTCAGCATGTATGGCAGAGTGCACAGGGTTCAGTGGGGGAAAACGGGGATGCATGGATCAGGGGGAGGTCCGGATTTGAGTGGGAAATCTATGAAATTTTAAAAGGTCGATAAAAAAAGGGAAGCCTTACACACTGCTGATGAGAATGCAAACTAGCAAACCAGTATAGAAATCAGTGTGGAGGTTTCTCAAAAAGGTGAAAGTAGGTATACCATATGACCCAGCTAGATTGATTCTGGGTAATTACACAAAGGAGTCAAGTCAGACTATCACAGAAGTATTTGCATATTAGTGTTTATTGCAGCACTATTGAGAATAGCTAAAATTGTGTAACCAGTGTATTCAAGGGTACAGGAATAGATAAGGAAAATGTGGTACATATATGCCATGGAATTCTTTTTAACTGAAGAACAAAATCATGCCAACGGCAGGAAAATGGTTACAACTGGAGATAATCATATTACATGTATTAAGACAGTCTCAGAAAGATGAATATCACATCTTCTCCTTTTTCTTTGCTTTGTAATTTCTTGGTTTATATATACATAGAACACACAAACATATATACACATGTATACATAGAGAAAATCATATATACATTGTATGTATATGATATATTAGATTAAAGCAGTAGTAAAAGTATCTAGGGAACTAAGAAGAGTATCACATCTTTTTTCTTTGCTTTGTAGTTTCTTGGTTTATATATGCATAGAATACACACACACACACACACACACATATATATATATACATGTATGCATAGAAAAAAGCATATATACATGATATATATGATATAGCAGATGAAAGTAAATGTCTAGGGAACTAAGCAAACTAAGGGAAGGAAGGAAGGATGTGAAATGGGAGGATAGTGGGTCTAGGGAGTACTTTCAATATACAATATACATATACAAAATATGCATCACTCAATTAAATCAATACATAAATTTATTCAGTGAATACATATACAATACATATATTATTCATCAAGAAAAGAAATGGGCCGAGGAGGGATGCTGTAAGTCTTTAATCCCAGCACTTCATAGTAAGAGTCACAAGAATGTCTGTGAGACTGAGACCAGCCTGGTCTACATAGAGCAATCCAGGTCAACTATAAGTATGGAGAGACTCTGTCTCAAAAAGATAAAAAAGGAAAAAGAAAAGAAAAGAAAATGATATGAGTTGATTTATCAAAATTTATGTTTTTCCTTTTATGGGAAACTAAAAGTAAATAGAGCTATGTGGATGGAGCGGTCAGTGGTTAGAAGTGTCTACTGCTCTTGCAGAATACCCAGGTTAGGTTACCAGCACCCACATCCGGTGGCACACTACCACCTATAACTCCAATTCCTAGGGATCCAATGCCCTCCGGCCTCCCTGAGAACATAATTTCACACAGACACACAAAATACACATAAATAAATTGTAAATAAATATTTTTTAAAAATCTACAAAGAATTAGGAACAAAGAAAACTAAATTTTAACTACAGTGAAGGCATGAAAAATGTTTTAAATACGTTTAACATCCATCAAAATGTCCTTCTTTATAATATTATATTTACAAAGAATTTTAAGAACTAGCTACTTAGGTAACCAAATTGTTCGAAAATTAAGTGTGCTCAACCTACATACCCCCTTAAAGAAAATGAACTTTCCCTCTCCAGTAGTCATCATTTGCCGATAGTCCCTTGGCTAAGGTTTGTACTTCTTATCCATTTTTCCACTTCTGTGATGGGTTTTTGTCTAGTTCGAGTTTGCATGGATGTTTTCATGCTGTCACCATTGCTGTAAGTTGTTTAAGCAAATTCCCAGCTGCCCTGGGAAACTTTGTTTTCTGTTGTTGATATTGACCACTCCTGGCTCTTGCAGCTTTTACACACTTTCTTATGCAATGATTCTTGAGTCATGGGTGGCAGAGAATTGTTATAGTGTTCTATCCTAAGAAAAGCACTCTGAAATCTCTTATTATCTGCACATTGGACAGTTGTAGCATTTGGAGTTAATCACCAGCTGTTGCATGAGAAGTGAGAGATGCATTAATATTCTTTCTACTCCTTGTTCCAGTATTTTCCCTAAGACTTGGGAGTAGAGGTTCCATTGTAGATGTGTCACTTTGTAATAAGTCTCTCACAAACACTAATCCTCTGCATTTGGCCAGTTGTGGAGCTCTGTAATAGTTCCAACTATTGCAGTTCTCCATCTGTTACAAAAAGAAGCTTCTTTCATTAGTGCATCTGTACCACATATGAGTTCCCTCCAATTGAGGGGGTCTTCAGCCCATTTAGACAGCTGTTGATTTTCACCAAAATAAAAATACCACTACTATACCAATAGGGATATTTTGCTGGGCCAGCAATTGTGGTGTTTATTAGGTATTACAGGTATATAGGACTATTGACTTTTTTCTCTTCCTTGGCAACTTGCATAGTACCTTCTAATATTATGAGAGCTAGTCTTGAGGAAGGAGGCTTTCAGGTTAGTTCCAGCTAGATTGCTCCAAGACCTGTGTCCTAATTATGTGCTGTCTTTGGTAATAGGATTTTACCTTAAAGTTCTGGGATGCAATTAAGGACTATAGAAATAACCTATTATTTGGGGGAGTCTCTTGGACTAACCTGACCAACAACTCAAATGGAAGTTTCTCCTGTCTGGCACTATGTTTTTTGTTATATAGACTTCAGCTCTACACATGCAACAGTATGTAAATATATAATGTGTAGTTGTCAGTAGGTTTTTAAGTAATATATTTCCCTCTGGTTTTTCATACCACTTTAGTGTTATCTCTCTCTCTCTCTCACTCTCTCTCTCTCTCTCTCTCTCTCTCTCTCCTTCCTCCCTCCCCCTTTCTCTCTCTCTCTCTCTCTCTCTCTCTCTCTCTCTCTCTCCTTCTCTCTCTCTTTCTGTTTATAACCTCCCCAGTTAAAGTACCACCATAAAGTACCCTTCTTTCTAGAGTCTTCTTCTCTTTTATCCCCATGGTTCCTTTTCATTATCCTGGCCCTCGTGGTTATATCAGGATTCATATGATGCTTTTTTTTTTCTCAGTCTTTTCTATTTCACTTAGTATAACAACATCAAGTTCCTCCTCGCCATCTCCACCTCCTCCCCGCTACATTCCCCCAAATCATGTCTTCCATTATTATTTATCCTTTTATTTCTAAATTCTTTTCATTGTTAGTTTTTGTAATTTTTTAATTGAATTTTTGTGTATTACATATAGAATATCCTTAGTCATCACACTTCCTCATGGGCACTCTCCCATAGCCCTCCCCATTCACCCACTGGAATTCATCCATTCTGTCATTCATGTTAAGGCTCATTGAGTCAAGTTAGAGAGCCCAGATGTTCCTCAGTGCAAGTTCATCCACTGAGGTCTCATCAAACTATCTAGAATCCCTCCCTTTAAGAACTTAGGACAGCTGGGACTACAGGGAAACCCTGTCTCAAAAAGACCAAAAATAAATAAATAAATAAAAATAAAAAAGTTCAGTTCATGCCTTTAATCCCAGCACTTGGGAGGCAGATTCAGGTAGATCTCTGTGAGTTCAAGAACAGCCTGGTCTACAAAGCAAGTACCATGCCAGCTGGGGTTAAAGCGAGACTTTTTCTCAAAAAAGACAAAAAAACAAACAAAAACCCCCAGAAGTTCAGCTCTTTCTCACCCAGCAGTAATCAGCTGCCAATGATTCTTCAACTAAGATTTGGCCTGCTGCCCATTTCCATAGTTCTGTGATAGGTTTCTGTCTATAAGTTTCCATGGGTCTTGTGCATGCTGAAACCATCATTGTCCACTCATAAGCAAGATCCCAGGCCTCTGTAGGCCTCTATTTCCATATGGTCATGTACCTCCTCCCTGGCTCTTACAATCTTTCTGCCCCATCTTTCACAAGGGTTTCTGAGTCCTGTGTTCATGACCCTCTGTTTCATGAGGGAGCCTTGTTGATAAGAGTTGAAAGATGCATTAGGTTTCTCTCTACCCCTTGTTCCACCATATTCCATGAGCCTTAGATATAGAGTTGGCATTTATTTTTACTTTTGTTTTTTAAATACCCATCAGTTCTATTATATGCTTCCCACATGCTCTTGGGTGGAACTACAAGGCACTCAGACCTAAATGGAAAGCCTATATGGCACCTTCCCCTCCCAAAGATCAATATCATTTTGGAAGAGGGAGCAGAAAGACTGCAATAGCCAGAGGTGACAGATGAATTCAAGGAAACTGTATTGTCTGGATACTTCAAGGTGGTTGCACATATGAATCCACACCACTTAAGAACACCATTCACAAGACTTGTGAAAATCCAAGACAGACAGGGACCCACTATAAATGAGTGAGGTGTTAAGGAGCCCTGACCCTTGATGAGAATCTGTTGGTTCCTGATGGATGCTGAGAGAGGGAGAGTCAGCTTTCCTTACTGGTGTGACTCAAGATAGGTGTCTATGTGTTTTTTTTAAGTTCTTTTTCTGTAATATTGTCTTTAGTTGTTGTTGTCGGTTTGAGAGAGGCTCTCCCTATAACCCCAGCTGGCTTGGAACTCTCTATATAGACCTGACTCACTTTGATCTCCCAAGGATCCTTCTGCCTCTGCCTTCCAACCGCTGACATTAAAGGCCTAAGACACCGTGCCTGGCTGTTTATTTTTATGTGTATGAGTATTTTGTATGCATCTTTGTATGTGTGTCACATGTGTGCAGTTCCAACAGGGAATGTCAGGTTTCTAGAACTGGAAGTGAAGTCTGTTGTCAACTGCAATGTGGTTACTGGGAAAGTGAATCCTGCAAAGCAGCGAGTGCTCTTATTCCCGAGTCATGTCTCTGTCCTCTCAAAGAGTTTATGAAAACTATCTAGTTTCACCCTTCATCAAAGAACCTTCTTACTGAAGTGGAAAATGATCAAAACAGACTCACACAAGTCAAAATGTGTTGCTCAGTCCCAAATGTGATGTCTATATCAACTCTCCCCTCAAGACTCACTGATTATTACAGAAGAGGGGACAGAAAGAGCATAAGCACCAGAATTCAGGGAAGACTACTGAGAAATAGCATCTTCTTGACCTGACCAGGGTTGTTGCTCTCATAAACTCCCAGCAGCAATGGCTGCCTGCACATGATCTACAGATCAAAACAATAAACATTCCAACAAGAGGGAAGGAGGGGCTCACAAGGCCCCAGCTCAGTAATGCTAATGGCAGTTGAAGGCTGCTGGGAGAGGGAGAGTCTGCTTCCTTCAACTATATGACTTCTCAAAGGTTGCCCATACTCTAGTAGATGGCCTCACCATTCAGTGGACAGTCCATATGCACATGGAGAGCAACGGTTTGACTCAGTGTGTTATAAAAGAAAAAACAAGAGGTTCTAAAGTTGGTAGGGGGATATTTATTGGGTTAGGGGTTCTGGGAAAAGTCAGAAGGCAGGGGGAAGGGAATGCTGAATATGACTGAAGTGCATGTATATTTCTATAAATTTCTCAAAGAATAGAAATATTTTGTAAAACAAAAAAAACTCTACTTTCAACTATATGATAGTAGAGATGGGTCACATCTATAAAGCCAAACCTCAAGCCAGGAAAATCAAAGTATTTTTCACTGTAGAATGCCACAGTCTCAAGTAAAAAGACAAATTAAAAGTAACTAATAGTTGCTTTATTCATTCATTCATGTCTTTTCCATTCACTCATGCCATACACAAGTAAATTAAATAAGAAATGAGTGCACAGCACATTTCATCTCAAACAGAGAAGTAACCAAACATTACGGTGAATAATATTAATTCTGTAACAACAGAAATCAGGTTTATGTATCAAACCCAATGGTTCCTGACTGTGAGGAACAAGTTCCTTAATCATTTTCTGTAGTTATTATTTCATCCATGAATGAAAATACTAATAGTATCTACTTTATAGTTCTGTGAGAACCAAATGAGCTGTTAGTGGTAAAGGCTTAGAACAGATCAGCAAATATTAATCATCAATGAATATTAGTAACAAACTTAGTAACCCGTGAAATGGAAGTTTAAAAAAAATGGTGTGTGTTCCATTATGTCTTTTAGATTTATTAAGATTAGGAAAACTATAAACATCATTTTGATTCAGAGAAGTAACTATTTTCATATAGAAATGATGAATCTAAATGGAACAGCCTTTGCAGAGATTTGTTCAGTGATATAAAAATCAGTGAATCTCACCTACCCTACTTTTCTCTATCATTATCTTAAAATATCTTAATTTCATAAATAGTTTTATACATGCAGCATATTTTATTCATCCTAATTTAGTTTATAGTAAATGGATAAAACTTGCTGACTATTTCTAGTTTGATTTTGTTTTTCTCTTGTTGCCTTCTTAAGGGTTAGACCAATGGTCTCCTCCATGATAGGGAAGCACCGTACTTTGTAGTCTCTGAGTTTGTTGGATCTGTGGTCTAGTATCTATGATTAATTTGGTGAAATTCTTAAAATGCATTAATTCATGCCTTTTTTCCTTCAGTCATGGTTCTATCACACTACTTGGAATCACATCATAATCCCTCAATAATCCATTCTAAGTTTTGTTTTACTCTTTGCATTTCATTTTGGAAAGTTTTAACTCATATAACCTCCACAGCTTTGATTACATCAACAGGGGGTCCAGGAACTGAAGATGACTCCATGAAATACACTGTACATATATGAATATAGTTTTCAGAGTACAGGTG
Source organism: Nannospalax galili (assembly GCF_000622305.1). Classification (NCBI taxonomy): domain Eukaryota; kingdom Metazoa; phylum Chordata; class Mammalia; order Rodentia; family Spalacidae; genus Nannospalax; species Nannospalax galili. The sequence continues at coordinate 2,186,166 of NW_008355468.1, read as the reverse complement.
CACATGTGTACAGATGCCTGTGGAGGCAAGAGGTCAGCCTCTGATGTTTTCTTCAGTCACTCTCCACCTTAGTTTTTGAGACATGATCTCTCACTTAACTTGAGGCTTGTCACATTGGCTAGACTGGCTGACTATTGAACCCCAGGGATTTTCCTGCTTCTGCTTCCAAACCTGGGAATACAGGTGGACATCACCATACCTGGTACTTTTACCTGTGAATTGAAAATGGAACTCAAGTCCCCATGTTTCCATGGCAAGGGCTTTATTGATTGAGCCATTTCCTCAGTGCTGATGTTTCCAGTTTATGTTGGCACTTTTGAGTTTTGTAGTCTCCTGTGAAATTCTACTTTTCATCTCTCAGCTATCATTGCTCATCTCTCCTTGCATGTTCTCTTATCTAACCTCTGCAACATATGAATTATAAATGTAACTATTACTTTTTTCCCTTTCCCATTTATATTATTACATTCTACCTCCCCTCTTATGAACCATTCACTATGGCCCCTTTTTAGTTCTTCAAATTGTAAGAATTTTTTCTATGGAAACACACCTATATGAAGAGTCAAAGCTAGCATCCATTTATGAGAGAGAACATGCAACATTTCTTTCTGAGTCTGGGTTACCCCACTTTGAATTGTTGTTTCCAGTTCTCTCCATTTACCTTTAGATACATTATCTCAATTCTCTTAACAGCTGAAATATATTCCAGTGTGTAAATGAACCATATTTTCATTATCCATTCATCAATTGATGGACATCTAGATTGTTTTCATTTCCTAGGTGTTATGAAAGGGCAGCAATGAACATAGATAAACATAGAGTAGGATACAGAGTCATTTTGGTATATACCTAAGAATGGTACGACTGGGTAATGTGGGAGATTTGTTTTAGCCTTTTATGGAACCTCCACAATAATTTCCATAATGGCTTCCCCAGTTTCCACTCTAGCATGGAATAAGTTCTTTCCCCACATTCTTGCCAGTATTTGCCACTATGTTTTTTTCCCTTGGATCTTATTCATTCTAACTTGGATAAGATGAAATTTAGTTTTAACATGTATTTCCCTGATGGCTAAAGATGTTGAACATTTAAAAGAGTATTTCACAGCCATCTGTGTTCATCACTTGAGATCTCTGTTTAGGTCCCTATTCTCTCTGTTATCAGAGTCAAGGTATCAGGTCACATGTTGATGTTCTTGATCCACTTGGCATTAATGTTTGTGCTCAGATGGTAAGAGAATGAGATCGAGATTCATTATTATACATGTAGCTAGTCGAATTTGACCAATGCCGTCTGTTGAACATGCTATCTTTTGTGCAATGCTTGTTTTTGGTGTATTTGTCAAAAATCAGATTGTATGTGTGTGGACTTGAGTCTGAGTCCTCAATTCTATTCTGCTGCCAATGTACCTGCTTATATGCCAGTATCATTCTTTTTGTATTACTATAGCTCTACAGTATAATCTGAAATCAAGGGCGGTGCTACTTCCAAAATTTTCTTTGTTTTTCAAGGCATTTTGGCTTATCTTTCGATTTTTTTATTTGCACATGAGATTTCATATTTTTTTCAATTATATAATGAATTGTGTTGGAATTTTAATGGGTATTGCACTGAATTAGGAAAAAGCTTTTGGCATTCTGATCAGTTTCATAATATTTATCCTCTGATCCATGAGCACAGGAGGTCTATCTCTATCTATTTCTATCCTCTGATATCTTCCTCAATTTCTTTCTTCCATTTCTTAAAGATTTTATTATAAAACTTGTTCACTTCCTTGGTTAGATTTATTCCAAGATATTTTAGGTTTTTTGAGGCTATATTTAGGATCACTGGCATGATTTCTCTCTTGGCACATTAAGGCTACTGATTTTTTTTTTGTGTGTGCTAATTTTATATCCTGTGGCTTTGCTGTATGTGTTTAGCTGTTTAGCAGCTTCAGGAGTTTTCTGGTTAAGTCCTTATGGTCTTTTATGTATATAATGATGTCATCTGCAAATAAGGATGCTTTCACTTCTTATTTTCAAATTTGCATCCCCTTCAGCACCTCCATTTATACTAATGCTCTATCTAAGATTTAAGTGCTATGTTAAACAGAAATGAAGAGAGTTGACATCCTTGTGTTGCTCCTATTTTTTATGGGAATACTTTGAGATTTTTCTCCATTTATTATGATGCTGTCTGAGGGCTTCTTTTATATTGCCTTTATTATACTGAGATATGTCACTTGTATCCCTAGATTCTCCATGACATTTTTTTATGAATCAATGTTAGATATTTTTCAAAAACCTTTTCTGTACCTAATAGCAAGATCATGTTGTTTCTGTCCTTCAATATGTTTATGTGGTAGATTGCATTTAATGATTTTTGTATGTTGAGCTATTCCTACATCTCTGGGAAGAAGCTGACATTATTGTGGTGGATAATTTTTTATGTATTCTTCCATTTGTTTTGTGAAAATTATTGTATTGATGTTCGTCAGAGAGATTGACATATAATTTTCTTTTTTGTTGGGCTTTTGTCTCTGGATTTGGTATCAGAATAATACTGGCTCCATAGAAAGGATTTGAAAATGTTCCTTAGTTTTCTGTCATACAGACTATTTGGAGCAGTATTGATATTAATTTTTGTTTTAATGTCTGACAGAATTCTGTGCTGAATCTATCTGGTCCTGGGCTCATTTTAGTTGGGAGATTTTTAACTACAGCATTTATCTCATTGGTTCCTATGAGTCTGTCTGAGTTTATTTATATTACTTATTATTTAACTTTGGTAGGCTGCACATATCTAGAAATGTATTCATTTCTTTTAGATTTTTCAGTTTAGTGGAATATGGATTTTTCAAGTACATCATTATGGTTTTCTGAATTTCCTCAGGATCTACTTTAATATTTCCCTTTCATTTATGAGTTTATTAACTTTGGCCTTTTCTATCTTTCTTTTGGCTAATTTGGCTAAATGTTTGTCAATCCTGTCAATCTTTCCAAATAACTAACTCTTCAACTCATTGATTCTTTGTATGATTTTCATCATTTCTATGCCATTAAATGAAGATTTGATTTTACTTATTTCTTCCCATCTACCCTTTTAAGTGTTCTTGTTCTTTGTTTTCCAAGAACTTCAGGTGCTTCCTGTGGTCAAATACAATACAAAATGTTATGTCAATTTCCCTAAATTTGCAGAGACTTGCTTTGTGTTCCAATATTGATTTTGGAAAAAGTTCCATAAGTTGCTGAGTAAAAGTATATTCTTTGTATTTGGGTTGAATGTTCTGTGTGTCTGTTAGGTCTATTTGATTTATGATGTTATTAAACTCCAGGGATTTACTCTTTGGTTTTTGTCTGAATGAACTGTCTTTTGGTGGAAGTGAGATATTAGATTGTCCACTATCATTGTGTTGGATTCAACAAGTGATTTTAGTCTAATACAGTCTCTTTTATGATGTTGGACACCCCTCTGTTTGGTGCTTATAAGTTTAGGATTGTAGAAGTCTCAGTGTATTTTTCCTTTAATGAGTATGAAGATAAGTATTAAGTTACCTTCCTTATTTCTAATAATTAGTTTTACTTTGAAGTATTTTTTTCTGTCAGGTGTTAGTATAACTATACCTGCTTGTTTCTTAGTCTTCTTTACTTGGAATAGTTTTTTTTCCATCCTCCTTTATCCTAAGGTGGCATTGATCATTGATAGTAAGTTGTGTTTATTGGGGGTAATCTATGTTTTCTCATTATGAAGTAATATGTGTATTTTTTATTGGGGAATGATAAAATTAATAGTAATAGTTATTATTGACTAATATTTATTAATTCCTTTTATGTGGCTATTGTAGTGTTGTTTTCTTAGACTTCTTTTAGTTAACTCTTTTGTAATTGATTATGTATTGTGCTCTCTTGAAAATGTTTGATCTTCTCTCAGAAGTATTCCATCAATGTTCTTTATGGAGCTGACTTCATGGGCAAAATATCCTTCAATATTTTTATCATGGATATGTTTTGTCTTTCTCCTTCAATTGCAATGGATAATTTTTTTGGTATAGTCCTCTAAGCTCAGATCTGTGTTCTTTCATGACTTGTAGGACAAGGGTCCAAACTGTTCAGGCTTTTTAAAACATAGATTTTTAAACTGAATCTCTGTGCAGTTCATATAATACATCTTAGTGATATTTAGACAGCTTCCCTTCTCTGCAACCCCCTGTAGCCCACCCACCAATTTTCATGCATTCTGTCATATATGTTAAAAGCCTATCAAGTCAAGTTTGTGGCCTCAAATGTTCCTTGGTGTGAGTCCATCCATTGGAGCCTGTTTAACCCATCTAGCAATACTTAACCTTCAAACTTTTATAATCTCATTGAAAAGTCAGATGTTTTTCTGATATGTCAGTCTATATATGTGATATCACTTTCTCTTTCACTGATTTTAATATATTTTCTTTGTTCTATATGTTTAGTGTTTTGACTGTTGTATGACATGGGGAGTTACTTTCCTGGTTCTGTTTGGTGTTCTGTATGCCTCCTGTACCTTGATATGTATTATTTTACTTAGATTTAAGAAATTTTCTTCTATGGTTTTGTTAATATTTTTGTGCCTTTGACCTGATTTCCCTTTTCTCCTATACATATAATTGGTATATTTTGTCTTCTTACACTGTCCTAGAAGTCCTGCATATTCTGTTCCTGGCTTCTCTTAGAATTAACTCTTATATTGAGTGATTCATTTCCTTAACCTTGTCTTTGAAAATCTGATGTTCTTTGTTTATTTTAATCCAGTCCATTTTAAATTATTTTAACTTTGTATTTTAATAATTCTGTTTTTATTGAATTTCTATGATTTTCATACACTATAGTTTGATGGTATAGGTCACTTCCTCCACTGCCCCAGATAAATTTAATGTAGTCACACACACACACACACACACACACACACACGTATATAGTGGTCTGTCAAATCTGGTTTATGGCCTCAAATAACCTACAGTGAGGGTCCAAAAACTAGATCCACCAAGAATCCCGTCCCTATAAGACACTGTCTCCCCACTGCCCCTCCTAGCAGCGATCAACTGCCAAAAGTTCCTTAGATTCGTTGGGATTTCTTCCCATTTCCCTGTGCCTGTGCTGGGATTTTGTCTGATTTGCGTTTGCAAAGGACTTGTACATGCTGTCAGTATTGCTGTGAGTGCATGTGAATATGTGACCAGTTGTCTGGAAGACTGACAATTCACCACCTATGACTTACCTGGACCTTGGGAAGCAGAAGTTTGAAATAGGTGTCCTATTCACAGATAAATCTCCTCCCTGAAGACAAGCTTTCATGGTATCAGAGGATATTATACAAACTGCCAAGGGAGAAAACCAATCAATGGTTCCTACCCTTCTGTAAAACATAATAAAAAACAATTGGTCAAACAAACTTTTGCTATTGGTGCAATAGTGACACTTTTAACTCAGGGGCAATCAATAGCTGTCTAATTGGAATTAAGGACTGCTCAATGGGACTGAACTCATGTGGTACTGATAACAAAGCCAAATACACACGGCTGTAGAGTTCATAGATGTTAGAGAAAAGTAAACTTTTGCCATATCACTAGGCCAATGTAATTTCTTACTTTATTCTAAATTTGCATCCTATTTATAAACAAGTGTACCGTTTATGTCTCATCAAAGAAACTTCTTTTTACAACAGATGGAGACTATTACAGAATTTCAGAACTGGTCAAACACAGAGAGTGTCTGTGAGATGCTTAACCCTGAGACACATCTTCAATATAACTTCTACACATAGGACAAATGCGTCTTTCAATGTTTGACAGAGAAATTTTCTTATACAACAGATGGTGATTGACACAGAAACCCACATTTAGCCAATGTACACAGGACAGGAAGCCATCCAGTCCCTTTTTGATTCTTTCCTTTGACCTTTTTTTTGAGTTCCTGAGTTTTTCATTTCAAGTTTTATTTTAGTTTTTGCTTTTCCTTGGAGATTCTAGCTCTTTATTGAAGTGTAATTCCACATTGTGAGTAGTTTTAGTTATTTCATTCAATACTTTTTTCATGGTCATCATTCAGACTTTTATTGATGTCTCCTTTGTGTTCCTTGAACATATTTAAAGTTTCTAATTTGAAATACTTGTCTTGTCCATGAGGTAGGTTGCCATTCGCACTAAACATTACAATGGGGGATGCTAATTTCTGAAGGATTCATACTATCTTCATTATTCATGTTGTCGGTGTTTTTAAAATGAAACCTAGGCATCTGGACTTGTGTTGGTGGTACTTCTTGGTATGGGTGGGTGATCTTATCTTTGTTAAGTTGGTATTTGTATTTTATCTGTTTTCACAACTTAGCAGTTTGTGGCCAAAATGATTGGTGCTTGGTGTTCAATCTTGAATTATGAATGGAGTATAAGACATGATCTCATTTCAAATATAGATAGGTACAGCTTTTGAGTCTTGGGCTCCAGGAGAGATGTCATATGGTCTAGCTATGCTTGTGTATAGCCAGATGGCCACAAGGTTGGTGAAGTTCCGTAAAATTGACAGAGATGGGTTAGTGCAAGGTCTGTGTTATATCAACTGGGACTGGTGGGGTAGGATAACTAGAAGGGAACTCTGGTACCAGGAATCTCACAGGTCTGGGAGAATGTGCAGATATAGGGCCTTCAGAAACTGTGTATCCTGGGCATTGGCAGGGTAGACAGGTAAGGCTGGGATTGGGAAACTCATAGTGAAAGAACTCGCATCTTTCAACTGTGTTTTGGAGTTATGGGCATGGCAGGTACATAGAGCTGTTTAATCAGAGCAGGCAGTGGAATGCTGCCTGTAGGGAACTGGGCAGTCTGGGGGAACTCGCAGGTCTAGGGGGCAGCCTGGCCCTGCCAGAGCATTGCAGACCTGAGATGGCAGACAGGGAGGACTGGGGTCTGGGAACTCAGTAGGCCTGGGAACTAATAGGTCTAGGACCTGCACAAGAAGAAAATCCTTCTTAAAAATAAGTCAGAATCTTTCAACTCCATCTCTGTAACCTACAGTTCCAATGCAGGAGACATGTTGATTTGATGGCTACTCATATAGCTGAGGAAAAGAAGCTTTCTGTGACCCATGATTAATTTTGTATTTTAGTATTCTTTTGTCTCAGTGCCGTGACCTTCATAGAAAATTTCCTCAATTGCTTTCTGTCTTTGGCGAGTCAGAAAGGGCACGTGAAAGTGGAATTTGATAACTGTCCTTCCTAGATGTGCTGATAAATTGATAAAGTCTTTTATCCCTGAGGATACAGTTGGTTACAGAGAATCATCTGGGCTTATTTGGGTTTTTTTTTTTTTTTTTGATTATTTCAGTAACTCTTGCTTTTTGAAAACTTTTTGTTTCTTTGTTTGTTTGTTTGTTTGGTTGGTTGGTTGGTTTGAGCTTTCAGAGTTTTTAATTTTTTTTTGCTTTTAACCAGGAGACTCTATCTTCATTCTTAGAGGAAAAAGCCAAAAATGTGTTACATACTGCAAGGAACCCAGGAATTTCTTCCTCCTGTGTTAAAGTAAGCACATCCTTTAGACAGTACCAAAATCAACCTTAAAAGGGGTTTTATTTTATGATAAACTGATTTCCCCTGCTATGCGCTAAGTTTTCCAGTGTCTTAAGATTTCTGGATTTGGGGCTAGAGTGATGGCTTGGTTGTTAAAAGCTCTGACTGTTCTTGCAGAGGACCCAGGTTTGATTCCCAGGACTCACGTGGTGGCTAACAAACTGGTAATTACAGTTCCAGGGGATTCAGAGCCTTCTTCTGACCTCCTCAGGCACTGAATGACATGGATATACTTACACGCGTGCAGGCAATACACTCACACATAAAAAAATAAATTAATTTTAAAAAAGAGTTCTGAATTCAGGTTTTCCTTGATACTTTAATTCTCTGAGGAATGATAGGAAAGTCATTGAATTCCATATTGCTGTTTCTTATGTTATAGCAGGAGTTATAAACTTAAAATGTAAAACTTGCAATATGAGACAATCACTTCTTAATGTAAGAACTCAGATGGACAGATAAATTGCATAGACATAATGAAAACCCCATTTTATAATACCTTTTAGGACAGGTAAGATGGCTCAGTGGCTAAAGATGCTTGTCTACAAGCCCAAGGACTTGAATGCATTCTTCAGACATACCTGGTAAAAGGAGAGAACTCACTTTTTACCTCCCCAACATGCACACACATAAACAAATAAATAAAAGTACAAAAAAATTTAAATTAAGCTATATTGTGTGTTGTTAGCAACAGAATCTCCTTTTCACTATTCCCATCTCACCATAGGAGGACTGTGATTGCAGACTCATACATGTTTGGTTCTGGGGATCTGAGCTCAGGTCTTCACGCTTCCCAGCACATGGTAAATGCACTAAGCCATCTTCACAATCCCTGAAATACTTTTTTCAGTGCTAGGGATGTAGTTACTGTGTTGCATTGTTCTATAATTTCCAAATTGTATACATTAACCAAATTTCTTTTATAACTACAGTTATATATCAATATATTCTCTAATTCCAAGCAATGACATATTTTGATTAGGTAAGAATTTTGTGTAACAGTGTCTAGTTTAGGGCACTGGATCATTCCTTATGTTGAGCAATTCTGTATGAATTTGCTAATTATACATTGCCTCAGATTCCCTGTCTGTAAAATGAGAAGAGATATATTTCAAGTCCATAAAATTATTATCAGAGTGGAAGGATGGATATGTGAAATCAGTCTTGGTCCTTAAAAAATACATTATTATGTTATTTGGAATAAGCAATTAAGAAACAATTTTATTTTTAATGTGTGGAAACAGATGCAATTTATTATTCATTTCCCTTCTTGAAACCATAGTCTGAGTAGCTCACAGTCTCCTCAAGTGGATCAATTAACTATTCTCACCATCTGTTTGGCCGGTGGTCTCATCCTTTTCTTCCAGTCACAGGAAATGGCCCTTCATAGTGCAAAGAGCTGAGGGTGCTGGAAGGGCACCAGATTGGAGAATGTTTGGCCATAAGAAAACACCAGCTAAAAATATTTGAATACTAAAAGATAATTAAATATGCAACTTTTCTAAGTGTTTTAACAAACCTGTCTTTTGTGTGCAACTCACGTCAGTACAATAAATGCATCATACTGGCCCATATGGCACGGACACCTTTGTGAAATGAAACTATCATTTTCATGAGGCGTTTAACAGGAGTTGGCAGGGAACAGACTCCACTTTCCTTGTATATTTTGTACTAATAGTTGATATTTTAAAAGAACCATGCTTTTTAAAAGTATGTATGTCTTTGCTTGGGTGTGGTGATGTATGCCTTTAGTTCCAGTACTTGGGAGGCAGAGGCAGACTGATCTCTGTGAAATCAAGGCCACCCTGGTCTGCATAAAGAGTTCCTGTTGAGTTGTGGCTAAAGGGAGACCCTGTCTCAAAACGATGAAAAAAAAAAAAAGTATGTTTTTGTAGGATAGAATTATGTAGGTCTGTACAATTATTTTTGAAAAGACAAGTGAGTTTTTATTTTAAATGATAGTGATAGAATAGCAATACTGGATTATATAGTGAATGGTTCTTCACATTTGCGATGCTCTCATATTCCTATACCTATATTCAATTTAGGTATTTACAGCCTTCTTTTCCACATCAAAAACAGCTGGATTTCTATTATGAAATTCTACTTTAGGCACCAATGTGAATTTTAGAAAAGTATGTATTATATGCAACATTTATCCAGCATTTAAAATAAGAGTGCTTTAGTGTGCTTACTGTATTTTTGGTTTAGCATAGCAAACATTGTGCCTATTATTAGCATATAATGTAATGGATAAGTGTGTGTCTATATTATATAATGACCCAGTTATAGCAATTATTTAGCCTATCTATCACCTTAGACACTAACATTGTGTTTGTGTGGTGGTAACATTCAAGATCATGTCTTCCTGCTGTTTTGACATAAGTACACTTAAAATAGTACATAAAATGAAATTTAGAGTAAAGAAAACCACTTCTTACATTTTCTTTGTGATAACTTTGGGAATAAGCATGAAGTAACATCTCATTGTAATTTTAAATTTGCCTTTTACTAATTACTGGTGGTGATTAATGTTATTATTTATGTTGTCATTTATGTATCATTCTTTTTGAAAAATATCTTTTGCCTAATTTTTTCTCAATTTATTTTGTCTTTATTACTTGGGAAGAATTGTTTGATGATAGGATCTATGAATTTTTCATATACTCAGATGTATATCATAGACTGACAGTCTCACAGGTAGTGGGTTACCTCTTACTGTATGTTCTTTTCCGTGCAAGGTTGACAGGTTGATTTGTGCTTTTCTTTCATTAATTATGCTTTTGAGATTCAATTAAAAATTCATTAACCCCCACCTTCCATTGAGCTTTTGAGATTCAATTAAAAATTCATTAATCCCCAACTTCCATTGAGCTCCTGATCTGCCTGATAGAGACTGGCCCTCCTATGTCCCTGGTAAGTCAGATTCCACCATGTAGCTACTCTATTACCCTGGAGCCTGAGCATCTCTATTCTACCCATCCCCACACTGTCTCCCTGCTAGCCTTGGGTGAAGGCCTACTACTGCTCCTCTGCCTCAGATTTTTGGATTCATTCTTTAACCCAGACTAGATAAATCCTGTAGCATAGCTTGTTAAAATGATCCACAGATGGTCTCTACCCCCTTCTTCCTGTGGGCTTCTGATATGCCTGACGCAGACTGGCCCTCCCACTACCCTGAACAGCATGCCTACTATGCTGCCACATCAACTACCCAGAGCAGTCTACTACCTTGTACCTGAAGCACACACCAACTAACTTTTCATACCTGACCAAAAAGCAACAAAGGTACATAAACACTATAGACAGAATCAAAATTCAACTAAACAAGTCAGAATAGAATTTCCTATCAGACATACAACCAACAAAAAACATCTAGATGTCAAATGACAATGCAAAAATACAAATAATATGAAAAACCAAAAGAATATGTGCCCAACAAAACCGACCAGTCCAACAGAAGTGTACTTCCATGAAAATCACCGTTAGGAGCCTTATGAAGGAGAATTTAGAAGAAAATCATAAACATGAACCTAAGAAAAACAGACAAACAACTCTAAAACTCAAGGACGATAGGCATAAACTTGTGCTGGAAGTTCAAGAAAATACAAACATGAGGCTGAATGAAATAACAAAAACAATTCAGGAATTGAAAAGTGAATTGACAAAAGAGATAGAAATATTGATGTAAATATCAAAAAATAGAAATGAAAAATTTAGTAGGCCAATTGGAAGCAACAGGAGAAAATCTCACAAGGAGAATGAATGACATGGAGAACAGAATATCAAGACTAAATGAGAAATATGAAGATCTGGACCCTGAAAGCAAAGACTATGTAAAATTTTTTAAAAAACCAATGGAATACACAGGAAATGTGGGAAAACGTGGAAAGTCAAATCTATGCATAATAGGCGTACAAGAAAGAGAAGAATCTCAGGTCAGTTTCATTGACCAGCTCTTCAACAGGACTGTAGAAGAAACTTCTCTTAATTAAAAAAAGACATATCCATACAGATCCAAGAAGCACATAGACAGAATCAGAACGGAAAATCCCCTTAGCACATAACAGTAAAAATATTAAATGTACAGAACAAAGAGGGAATACTGAAAGATGCAACAGAGGATATAATATATTGTGTCAAAAAATTTAAAATATTTATTAGATTCATTTTATGTGTATGAATGTTTTGCCTGCATGTTTGCACCTACGTCATGCAATCCCTGCGACACTGAATCCCGTGGAAATGGAGTTAGGGTGTCATGCCAAATTTTCCCCTGAGAGACCCATGCGTGTGCTGTCTGAGATCCCAGAGAGCTTGGTTCTGACTAAACCATCACAATCTTCCTCTTAACTTAGAGCTTGGGGAACAAGACTATTTACTTGCACTTGCCAACAAAGTTTAGAGAGTCACTTAACAAAGGCATCAGCATTCAGTCACAGTCCCTGTGCTCCATTCCAAAATGGCGACTACCCCTTCCCTTTTTGCCAGTGTGCTCAGCGTCTCTCAGGGACTGTCTCTAGGAGGTTCCATTCCAGTTTCCTCTGAGGACATGCCCACCCAACAGTTATAACTCACCATGTGGGTGTTGGAAATTGAACATGAGTCCTCTGTAAGATCAAACTGTTCTTAAAGGCAGAGCCATGTATCCAGGCCCAGTGTCAAATTTTTTTCCATGTAATGGAGAGAGCCTTTGTTTTTCAGCTTCTGTTTTTCTGTTGATGCGGTTTATTACTTTCATTGCTTTTAACTTAATCATTCACATTTATATCATTGGAAAAATTGCAGTTGCTCTTGATCCTTTATTGCATCATTTTAATTTCTGTTGAATACTACTACACATTTATCCACAAGGCATTTTGATAGTACCTTTTGTGGTTGTGTGGCTATGTCTGATATTGGTATCAGGTCACTGCTTTTCTTTTTTTTTGATATATAAATATTTTTTATTGAGCTTTTGTAATTTCATAGAACATTTCTTAATCAAATTTAGACCCCCTCCCTCATCCATGCCTCCCCTGTCACTCCACCGGACCTCATGCATTCCCCCATACATGTTAAGTCCTATCCATTCAGAGATTTGTACTCAAATGTCCTTCCATGTAAATTTGTCCAGTGGAGTCTAGTCAAGCCATCTAGAGAGTGCATATGCTTTTCTTGCAGAATGAACTTGGAAGAATTCCCTTCACAATGTTTCAAATAGTCTGAGAAGGTTGGGTCTGTGTTCTATAAATATAAATTTTCCCATTGAAGCCCTCTAGTCTTTCCTCTTCCTTCATGGGTTACTGTTTAATTACTGCCTCAGTCACTTCACTTGCTATGAGTTTGTTCAAATTTGCATTTCTTAGTTCAGTCTTGATAATTTGCATGTTTAAATATATTTGCATTTTAAGATTGTGCAGTTGTTGAAGTACAATTGTTTATAATAGTCTCATGATATATATTGTTATGGTAACAGTTGTACCATTTCTACTTTTATTTCTGGTTTATGTTAGTATTGCTAAAATATAGTTGATTTTATTTTTTCTGAAAAACCCTACACCTCACCTCCTTGATGCTTTGATAATTTTTAAATGATATTCTCTTCCTTCTGCTTGACTCTTAATTTCTTTTGGCTTTTTCTTTATCTTAAAATTTTTATTATGCTTCATTTCCATGTTTATTTTACTTAAGATATATATTTAAACTCCATTTTGTTCTTCATTGAGGTATTTGTTCCTCATGAGCATATCCTCTGTTTTTATCTTTACTTATCTAAATTCCTGTTTTTATTGATTTCTAGCTTTATAATTTCATGTCTAAAGGTACTTGAAAAGTTTCAAATCTCAAAATTTGTTAGACTGTTTTGCGAAATAACACAGAATATATCCTGGACAACCCTACACAAGTGGATGAAAAAATGGGTACTTACATGATGATGGACTGTTCTGTTAATGTCTGAAAGAGAGATTTTAACTCAGAGAATGTTTTTTGTTTGTTTGTTTGGTTGGTTGGTTTGGTTTGATTTGGTTTATTTATTTATTTATTTATTTATCTTTTTGAGACAGGGTCTCCCTGTAGCCCCAGCTGTCCTGGAACTCACTATGTAGACCAGGCTGGCCTTGAACTCACAGAGATCCACCTGCCTCTGCCTCGCGAGTACTGGGATTAAAGGCATGTGCCACCATGCCCTGCTGAGAATGTATTTTAAATCCTGGGGGACCAATTGTTGAATTTCTGTCTGGATAACATCTTGATTGGTGAAAGTGGTATGTTTATATCTAATACTGTTATTCTAGTACAATTTCTCTCTGTGTGTGTCTCTCTCTGTCTCTCTCTCTCTGTCTCTTACTGTGAGACTTACAGAAGGCACACTATACTTATAATTGATTGTATTGAACAGACACATGAATTATATTAAATGTTCTACAATGTTTTTATAAATGTTCTACATATTAACTCTACACTGCCACATGCATATTTTAAATTTTTATTCATTATATTTTAATTACATGTATTTGTGTGTTTGTGTATGAGTATGTGCATATGCCTGGAGGTGTCTATAGAGGCCAGAGACATTGAGTTTCCTGAAGTTAGAGTTACAGGTGGTTGTGGTTGCCAGACATTGGTGCTAGGAATCAAAACCTGGGACCTCTGCAAGAGAAGCATGTCTTTTTAGTTCTTTTTGAAGACAGTCTCATGCAATTCAGGCTGGCATGAAACTTGCTGTGTTTCTAGGGATAATCTTGAACTCCTCCACTTACCAAGTACTGAGTTTATAGTTAAATGGCACCACACATGCTTCTTTATCCTTTCTACTCTTTGTTTTTGTTTCTAGTTCATCTTGACATCCCAAAGCCTTTGGATATATTCTCTTCATGGTACCCCACAAAGTTTATAAGTGTGTTCAATCTCTTTCCTATCTTTTACTGTGTTTTCTCACTTGATTTTATATGTTCACAAAATGTGTTTTTTGCTCACAGGCTTTTTTCTTTTTTTTAATTTTAAAAAATTATTTATTATTTTTATTTTATGTGTATGCATGTATTGCCTGCATGTAGGTAAGTGCATTCGTGTCATGCAATGCCTGTGGAGGTCAGAAGAGGTTATCAGATCCCCTGGGACTGGAGTTACAGACAGTTGTTAGCTGCTATGTAGGTGCTGAGATTTGAACCTGGGTCTTCTGCAAGAATAGCCAGTGTTCTTAACTGTTGAGCTATCTCTCCCACCTGACTCACAGGCTTTTGGCATTTTGTTGGATCAGTTTGGCTTTTTATACTCTTTATGGCACTTTTCACTTCAGTCCTTTATTTTCAGTTCTAGATTTTTTTTCCAAAGTCATTTCACATCTATGGGGAAATGACTCACCCTATAAGAGCACTGTACTCCTTTTCCAGAGGACATCCATATATGTTGGCTGAAAACTCCCTATAGCTCCAGCTTCAGGAAGAGCTGATGCCTCTGGCTATTGTGGGGCAACTGTACTCATGAACACACACACACACACACACACACACAGACACACACACACATACACACAATTTTCTCTCTTGTAATTAAAAATAAAAATAAATCTTTAAAAAATGGTTCATGGCCAATCAGATAGCTCATCCGGTAAATGCACTTGCTGACAGTACCAACAACCTGAGTCCAAGCCCTAACACATACATAGTGGAAGGAGAGAACCAAATCTTGCAAAAGTTGTTCTCTGACCTCCACATTTAAAATGTGGCAAATGTGTATTTTACTGATCATGTTCTAATTTTCTTTCAATTTTGTGACAAAACACTCTGACCAAAACCAGCTTGGGGTAGAAAGGGTTTATTTGGCTTACAAGCACAGTCCATCATGAAGGGAAGCCAAGGCAGGAACTCAGGGCAGGGACCTGGATCACCATGAAGTGTAGCTGCTTACTGGCTTACTCCACTGGCTTGGGCTTAACCTGCATTATTATACAATACAGGACCACCTGTCCAGAGGTGACACCACCCACAGTGGACTGGGCCCTCCCACAGCAATAAACAATCAAGAAAATATCACACAGACACCACCACAGGCCAATCCAATGGAGGCAATTTCCTAATTGAGGCTATCTCAACCCAGCTGTGTCAAGTTGACAACAAAAGCTGTGCAGCACAGATCCCACAAAATATATATGTAAATGTTAAAATTAAACTCAATTAAATTTTTTCCTGAATTTATTATTGTTTTTAAAAATATTTTATTTATTATTTTATGTGTATGAGTATATTGCCTGCATGTATATAAGTGTACCTGAATAGTGCAATGCCTATGGAGGTCAGAAGAGGGTGTTGCATTCCCCTGGAACTGGGGTTAAAATGACTGTTAGACAGCATGTGGGTGCTGGGAATTGAATCCAGGTCCTCTGCAAGAAAAGCCAGTGCTCTTAACCACTGAGCCATTTCTACGGCCCCTGCTTTTGTTTTCACTTTTGTTGTTTTGTTTTGTTTATTTAAAAGTTTGCAGACATTCTTCTTTAAGAGAGATTCTGTTTTGTAATTAATTTTTCCTGTAAATCACACATTCCCCTCTCTCTTTGCTAGTTACATCCTATTTTATTATTGTTTTCCTCTTTGTCCTTGATGTCCATGAATATGTATCTACTCAACGAAGAATTGTGTTGATTCCAATGTTTACATATGGTTTAAATGTGCATCCTTCTATTTTTAGTGCACTAGTTAAGCAGTCTCAGCTGGTTTGGGACCAGCCCATTCTTGCTGCTGCATGACTCATATCTACCTCCTTAGCTAGTCAGAACCCACCCACTAGGTCCATATTTCCTACTTTGGTCATAGGCCCCTTTGTGATCCTGGAGAGATCCAGACTAGCCTGCTTGGAACTCTTCCATCTTTTCATGAAAAAAATCAAAAGTGAGACCATGAAGCACAGATCAAGTAACTATTCATACCTGATCAGAAAGCAACCAAGTTACAACAACAAAAACACAACAAAACTTCAACTCAATAAAGGCAGGCTAGAATTTCATATCAGACACAACCAACAAAAGAAGTCCACGTGCCAGGTCACATCACACACAAACAATATGATGAACCAAAATAATATTTTCCAACTGAATTCCACCAATCCTATAGAAGTGTACTACAAGAACTACCCAGAGGAACCACAGGACACAGAACTTAAAAGATCAGTCATAAAGATGATCAAGTAATTCCAGAACTTTAAAGACAGACATAAAGTTTAGAAACTCAAAGAACCAAAAAAAAAAGGATAGGAACAAACTCCTGACTGAAATTCAAAAATATACAAATACATAGCTGAAAGAAAAAGCAAAGACTACACAGAATTTGAAAAAAAATTCACCAAAGAGATAAATATTGAAGAAAATGCAAGCTGAAATGAAGCTAGAACTGAAAAACTCAACAAGGCAATTTGAATGAGAGAAAAAAAGAATTTAGTTGGGATGAGCCTTCTCAGGATAGGTTGTGAGCTGGAACCTGGTAAGTGAATAATGGAAGCTCAGATGTTTAGTAACTCACAAGTTATTAGAATTGGATCTCTTTCTCTCTCTCTCTCTCTCTCTCTCTCTCTCTCTCTCTCTCTCTCTCTCTCTCTCCCCCCCTTTAGACCCTATACAACACTACTAAGCCAAATCTATGACTGAAGGGACTCAGAGTGGACCTCTGGATGGCATTCAGGGTTCTAGCCAAATCAATATTGAGGCAAGGGATCCTACCTTCCAAGTCACCACTGTTCATTTCTCCTGGATATTTTATCAGGTGGTTTGTAATATATTCACAAATGCCAAGTGAATCTGCATTCAAGCTTTCTGAGGTACAGGCCTGGTTCTAGGCTTCAGTCCAGTCAATAACCTATGACTCTTTCATCTTGTAGCAAACATATACTCTCAAATGAGCATACTGAAACTTAGACTACTCTTGAATTCAACCACTTCCTACCTAAATGCTATGGCTCCCATACAGAGATTTTCTTCTAAAAATGTCTTCAGAACTATTCTTTAAAAAATTTATAATCTGGGGCCTGGGGAGATGAATCAGAGTTTAAGAACATTAGTTGTTCTTCGAGAGGACTGAGCTTGATTCCCAGAACCCACATGGCAGCTAACAACCATCTGTAACTCCAGTTTTGGGCGAAGCTGATGCCATCTCCTGGCTTCTGAGAGGCATTGCATGTATGTGGTGCACTTACATACATGCAGCTAAAACATTCATGCACATAAAATAAAATAATAAATTAAAAAATTTGCTCTGTGTATGTGTGTGTGTGTGTGTGTGTGTGTGTCCATGCATGCACATATGCCACTGCAGGAGTGTGGAGATCAGACGACAACCTGCACGAGTTGATTCTCTCCTTCTATTCTGTGGAATCCAGGAAACAAATTTAGGTCTTCAGGTTTGGAGGGAAGGAACTTTACTCCTGAGTCATCCTGAAGATACCAGAATGCTTCTTATGGAAGCATATGAGCCAGCATCTCCTGTTCCATCTTCTTGGTAACATCACCCTAGTTTGTATCGATTTTGGGTTTTTTTTTAGACTGGGTCTCCCTTTGCTCCAGCTGGCCTGGAACTTGCTATGTAGACTAGGCTGTCTTTGATGTCACAGAGATCCTCTGTCTTTGCCTCCTGTGTGGTAGTATTAAAGGTGTGTGTCACCATGCATGGCTTTATTAATTAATTATTATTCACTTCATAGGATTCTAATTTGCTTAGATATGAAGAAACAAAGGTGGGATAATCTCAGAAGCTCTGGACAGTATCTCATAAAAGCACTCAATTTTATTTCAATAAATCAGTTATCCCTTCCTTGTGCTACTGATCAATGATTTAAGAATTTGTTAAAAAAAAATTTCTGGCCTAGAGAGATGGCTGTTCTTACAGAAGACCTGGGTTTGAATGCTAGCACAAACATGGCAGCTAACAACTATCCATAACTCCAGTTGCAGGGCATCCAACAGCCTCTTCTGTCCTCTGCAGGCATTGCGTGACACAGATGCCTTACCTACTTCCAGGCAGTACACACATACAAATACATTATAATAAAAAAAGATATTAATTTTTCTTCCTTTTTTCCTTAGCTTTACATTTACAACCTACTGTGAAGACTTAGTGTTGCCCATATTTACATGGGTATAGGACTGACCACTTGCATATGGATAACCTTTCAATGAACTCATACCTGAAGAAAATTGTATCTTTCTCCCTCAGGAGGCTTAGACTGTCTACAGTGCTTCAGCTAGGGGTAAGGCCATGTAAACTCTTCCTCTGTGCATGATGGAATGTTGACTGTTGTCTTTTGCAGTTGCAGGTCTTGTGTAGCCAACCTAATTGTTGAGGGTACAGCATTCTTGTACAGTAGACACTATTTTTCATTTCTTCTGGCTCATTAATTTCCCCCATCTTATCTGCTTTGCCTGAGCCTTGAATGAATAGATTATTGTTATAGGGTTTTTGTCTATTAATGAATGAATCACACTTTTAGAAATCAGATTCTTGCAGGTCTCAAAAGGAAGACTAAGATATTTGCCAACATACTTTTAATGAAATTCAAACAAGCCTATCAAAGTGTTTTAGAAAAACAGTTGAAAAATATACTAGACAGTAGCCACTATTGTCTCTTGCTTGACTTAGAGCATTATGGGGTTCATGAGCACATTAAATATTGATTCCTTTCAGGGGTTTTCATGCGATTGATGCAGTTCATTTTTTTCAGTTACATGTCTTCAAATTTGGCCCTCAATTTCTACTCATTCTAGAAGTCTTGGAACTCAAGTCATGATTTCATGGTAAGAAAGATTCCAATTTTCTGCTTGAGCTCACTTCTTCTTATGTGACATCAAACCACAATGATTCTGTACAGAGCAATACACAGTCAAGTACAGGGCTTGCTTTGCATGCTCGTCTTGTAAGGTGTGATCCCTCTGGTGCCTACCTTCTTGCTTTCTAATTACTGTCTTCTATGTTTTTGTCTTATTTTTGCCTCTGTTTACTATTTCAACTTTATCAGAGTACACTGTAAAATTCTAATTAATAGGTTTTACTTTTGGAGTAGTTCTAGAGTTAGGAAAAATAAATAGGCACAATGCACTTATTCTGTTTTCCACGTACTATTTCCTGTTTCATAAATATCTTTGGTTGGTGTGTTACATTAGTTCACCTTTGGTGAACCTATATTGATAAACTTTTGTAATATTAGTCTATAGCTTACATCAGTGTGCTATATACCTTGACAAGTTTGGACAAATGAATAGTCACATATCTACTCTTAGAGTGTCTTAAATATACTTTCACTGTCCGAACTAGCCCTTGTGTTTCATCTGCTAAATCTTTCAACTCATAGATTGATTCTTTTGTTATATACATATTTTTCTATAAAGTTATCTAACACAAATCATATTTTAGCTATCAATCCTTCATTAGCTTCTTTTAAGCAGTTATATGTATAAAATATTTTACCAGACTTTCAATAGTTTTATACTAATTAGAACTAAATAATATTCAGTTGTGTAGAGGAAGCCAACTTCATTTATCTCTCCATATACAGGACTTTTCACCAGGATTTAGATTTACTAATTTTTTTATGGCTTTTATCTTTTATTGTATGTTTTACAGTCATATCCAGTGATTCTCTTTATTGGGTTTTAGGCTTCAATTTTTTAAAAAAATTTTTAATAACTACATGATTTGAAGAAGCATTTCATTACAGCTTTAACATATTAAGTAACACACTCCAGAGCAACAAAGCCAGATAGGAGATACGTTCTTTTGAGTTGCTGTTCAGGGTGGTAGTAACCCAGCATACAATTGAGGCAATGAACAGCAGACCCCAATCTTATCTAAAGGAATTGTGACAACTGATTGCTGCTAGATGAGGAAGAGCTGACCTTCCTAAAACAAAGCCCTCTAGATAGGCTGACTAGATTCACCGGATGGACAAGTAGTGGGGAATGGCTGGGGGTGCTGACAATGCAGCAGACAGTAGCAGGGATATCAGAGTGTAAGGGCTCTAGTGGAGGGAGGGAGGGAGGCTATGGGAGGGTGCCATGTGGGAAGTTGGTGTACAGTAAATAAGATGGTTTGGGATGTTCTGTGTGATATACACACACAAGATTTACTAATTTTTACCTGATCAGGTATTTGAATTTGTTTCAAAACTATTATTGTCTTTCTTCTCCCGATTTCTTAACTTTTAGAAAAAGGTGTATTTGTCTTTTGTTTTCACCATATTGTATTTGAGAAACATACAGTTTGTTTGGTTTCCTGTGGTCATAAGTGGAATGTAATGTTATCTCCGGCTGAGTCATTCCTTAGGTCCCAAACAAACTTGGCAAGATGATACGTAAATGATATTTTGGACTTCAACAATTAAAATTAATGAGAATGTGCTAAGATACTTCAGCTATCAGAATGGTGACAGTTTGCAGAGAAGTCAGCCTCAGGGACTGAACTGAGGTTGTCTGGCTAAGTGGCAAGTGCTTTTACCCACTGGGTCTTCTCACCCATCTATCAAGTAGAAAGGAATAAACATATTTGTCAGGTAGGAAAGACATCAATTTTACGTCTTGCTGCAAAAATGAACATGGGACAGCACCAAACAGTACGAGTATATTTGGAAACAGAGCTTTTAGTTCAAATTAAACTAGGATACAAACTTATGGTGATAATAAAAACAAACTGATGATATTATTACCAGAGAAGGAGAAACAGAAATCTCTCTTCTCATAAAAATTTGATTATCTGTAATGTACAATTAGGCAATGCCACAACCTGACTAATCCTGACTCCAACCCTTATCTTAGTCTAATTTGCAGAAACATGGAAAAATAAGTTTGCACTATTTAAGCTACTCAGTGTTAAGAATTTTTTTGCCACATGCAAACTTGTTAACTGTTTGGAATTTTTTACATAACTAATCATGTCAGCAGTGAACAGTGATGGCTTTACTTTACCCTTTCATAAATATGCACACACATTTTTGTTTCACTGGCCTGTTTTTTTCTAGCTACAGTCTCCATTACTCTGTGGAGTGTCCTTAGGGAAAGGGAATATCCTTGTATTGTTGATGGTCTTATGAAGATTTCTAGTTTCTTAATATCAAATGTGAAAGGATTTGCTTATGTTAAGAAATATTAAAGTTTTACATAATAACTATAGATTTAATAATAAATAGTAAATACAATGATGGCCTCTGGTGTGATGGGGAGTGTGTCCCTCCCTCTCCATTTCTGTGTCATCCTCAACATCTCAGACCACGGTATAGCATGCACTCCTAGGACGGCTCTGATGCAGAAGCAGGAGGGCCAAAATATTGAGGTGATGCATGCCTTTGAGCTGCTGTCCCACACCATTGAAGATATTCTCATTGACAAGGAATATTATTCAGCAAGGAGGCGCAGTTTAAACAGGTGTTCAAGGAGCTGGAGTTTCTGGGCTGGTATACCACAGGGGGACCGCCTGAGTCCTCCAGCATCCAAGTCCATAAGCTGGTGTGTGAGATGACTGAGACTCCCCTCTTTCTTAGGCTGACCAAGCACACAGATCTTCTTGTCAGCGTTTTTGAGTCTGTCATCGATATAATCAATGGAGAGACCATAATGCTGTTTGTTGAGCTGACTTACACTCTGGCCACTGAGGAAGCTGAACGCTTCGGCCTAGACCTTGTGGCCGCCAAAGACAGCAACAGTCAGTGGAGAGAATTCCGCTATGGCTGAACACGATAGCACAGCACAACGCCATTAAGATGCTGCACAGCCCAGTGAAACTCATTTGGGAGTAGGTCAAGGCCTCTGAAGGTGCCTCATTGTGCCCTTAGGAGAGGTCCCCTTCAACTGTGATATCCTATGGGAGGCCTGCGCCCCATGTCACTGCCTTAAGGTCCTCAGCGCAGACAAGTTTAAGACAGACTTATATGATGTGAGTCTGACATCTGGAGGGTGGGACCCAGTTGTCCCTTAGCCCTAATGTGAGGGACCCCCTGGGTAAATGGTTCTTTCTGTTACCTATCAGCAATGCACTGATGTGGGGCTCACGGTTTACCTTGGTACCATCACCGAAACTTGTAAAACCATGTACCAGTCTGTGAATAAGTTCAACTTCTTCTGTGATAGACAAAGCACCAGCAGGCTAATTTCCGGACTGTTCTGATGAGGGTTCCGGAAGGGGTGGTGCACAGGGCTCAGATCAACTGCTGTCTTTGATAAAGAAAAGCAGCTCCTCAGCAAAAAGTAAACAAACAGACAAAAATAAAATAAAATAAGTTTAAAAATAAATAATAGGGGTCTTTCGAGTCTATGTTCCCCAAATGCCATTGGATGTGGGTGGATCTTTTGGACTCTGGTCAGCTGGGCCTCACACCAGCAAAGAAAACTCCCTCTTCCCTCTCCTAGAGCTATCAAAATTGATATCAGAGATGTATTTTTAATTAACGCATTTCACACAGTGTTCAAGAACAGGGAGGAAAACAGAAGAGCACTTTCTGGTTCATTTTATGGGCCCAATATGACACTAATGCTAAAAGAAGAAAATGATCAAGTGCAAGTCCTTATAATTCACAGTAAAATATGAATGCATTGAATTAAAAAAAGCAATATACATACACACACACATACACATAACTACGTGTGACTTAATTCAGTTATGTATATCTGTTCATGGTTATTAAAAAAGAATTTTTTTGCCAAATTAAGAAAATAAAGGAAATACCTCAACTTGTTAAAGAATAAGTAAAATCTAAAACCAATCTCACACCTACAGTGAAAAGCTAAAATGCTTGATATAATGATACCCAAACTCATGATCCTTGCTCAACAGAAAACTCTAAATTCTTTTTTCTACCAGTAAAAGGCAAAATAATAAAGTAAATAAAAAATACGCAGACATTAAAGAGACCATTGAAATGTTCCCTTTTTGCTTAAGATAAAAAAAGAAAACATCAAAGTATTAGAACATAAAACAAATCAATTCACAAATATAATGTGTGGTCACAAGATTTCAAACACATACTAACACAGAAATCAATAGCATTTTAAGTTGGAACAATAAATATGTGTTTAAACCAGAGTTTAAACACAATGTCATTTACAATAAAATCAAAGAAAGTATAAAACTCAAAACTTTATATATAATAATTTTATAACAGATATCAAAATTAAGGAGGAAGGGTTAGACAGGGAGAGAGATGAGAGTTATATAATGCTTAGGTGATAGGAAAAACCAGAGGGAAATATACTTGTTCAAAAGCATACTGAAAAATACACATACAGTATCTGTACATGAGTGCATGAGTGTACCTGAAGGCTGTATAACAAGAAACACAATGTCAAACAGTTGTTGGACAGGGTAGTCCAAGAGAATCCAAAACTAACACAGCGTATTGGCAGATCTTGATTTCCTTTCAGAACTTGAAGATAAGACCCTAGAGCTGAAGACAGGACATTCTTTAAACACAGGACTTGGAGCAAAGGAGCAGAAACTGACCTGGAAGCCTTCTCCCTGAAGACTAGCTCTCATAGTTTTACAGGACACTATGCAAGCTGCTAGGGCAGACAATCAATCAATGTTTCAACCCTAGTTTAAAGCTTAATAACCACAACAATGACCAGCACAACAAACTATATTGGTGCAGTTTTGACATTTTTATCTTGAGAGTAATTAACTGACACCTAATTGGACTTAAAGCATGCTCGGTGGGAGGGAACTCTTGTGGAATACTGTGAACATAGCCAAATATGCATGGCTGGAGAGATCATAGAGCCTAGAGGAAAGTCTACTTCAGTTAATTCCCTAGACAAATGTAATTTCTTACAGTATGCTAAGTATATAATCTTTTAATTTTATATGTAAGAGTATATTACCTGCATGTATGTGAGTGCACTCTTGTCATGAGATGCTGCAGAGGTCAAAAGAGGGTGTCAGATTTCCCTGGAACTGGAGTTAAGGACAGTTCATAGCCACATGGGTACTGGTAATCAAACCTGGGACCTCTACAAGAGCAGTCAGTGCTCTCAACCACTGAGCCATCTCTCCAGTCCCAAGTATGCATCCTTATATTTACAGACAAGTATACCAGTCACCACTCATCAAAGAAGTTTTTTTTTTTTTCTTTTTTTTAGGAACAGATGGAGACTATTACAGAATTCTACAACTGGTCATGCACAAAGAAAAAGTGTCAGTGAGATACCCAATCCTAAGTGACACATCTATATGGCACCTTTTACTTGTGGCTCACAGAACATTGTGGGATAGGGGTAGGGAGATTATTAATGCATCTGTCCATTCTCACCCCAAAGCTCCCTTATGCAAAAAAGGGCCCAAAACACAGAAGGCTACAGTTGGCCAAAATGTAGAGAATTAGAGATTGCAGCATAGTGTCCCTGATTAGGACTCCTATATTAAACTTCACCCACCCATAGCTCAAGGACCATTGTGGGAGAGTGGGTGGAAAGATTGTAAGAGCCAGGGGTAGCACATAAAACTAAGAAAAGAGCCTTCCAGGTCTCTGGGAACTTCTTAAAGGAACTTACAGCAATGGTGACAGCATGTACAAGATTCGTGCAGACTTGATCAGATAAACATTAGCATTGAGTTAGGAAATGGACAGAGAGCCCAATCTTAGCTGAGGAACTACTGGCAGATGATGACTACTGGGGGAGGGACATTTAATCTTCTTTAAGTGTTTTATGCTACATAGGCTGAGCAGACTCCAGTGGAGGAAGTCACAATGAAGATATCCAGCTACCCAAACTTTACTTCATAGGCCTTAACACATATGACAGAATTCATGAAATCCTTTGAGTGGAAGCTGGTCTAAATATGATTAAGACATATTCTATGAAATGCATAGAAATTCAATAAAAACATACATTAAAAATAATTTTTGGAGCTTCATTGATGGGGTGAGGGCAGTTATAAATGGGTCTTGGCTGGGAATGGGAGAGAAATGCCAGAATACACCAGGGCTGGGGCCGGCCTGGCAACTGGGCCCAACTCCTTGTTGCCACACTGACTCCTGGCCAAACTGTTTGTGGTCGGACTGCTGTGCTATATCTTCTCTTTGCAGTGTGGGTTTGCATCTCAGCTTTTAGGACATGTATTATGTTTTAGTCATTATAACTGACGTCATTGATAATATTTCAAACCCCCAAACCTATAATTTATTCCTCATTCTTTTATTATTTGGAAACAGTTTTGTGTTAGTCCATAGTTTTGTGTTGTTGTTTTTGCTACAACAAAATATATGGGGTGGGAAAATTATGAGGGAAACTCAACTTTGGAGGACCAATAGCACCATGGCATCATAATTCTACTCAACTTCTAGTGAGGCAGCAGGACACAAGGTACTCATGGAGAAATGGTTACAGGGAGAAGTGACAGAGGGGGAGATTGCTCTCCTTTATAACAGCCCTCTCTGGGGGGTAATCAGTTCACCAAACCTGTTCTCATTAGAACTTCATTGTTCCATGAGAACGGAGCTTCATGACCTAATCACCTCTTAAAAGTCCAACACGCCAGTTTGTGAACCAAGTATCAACACAAGCCTTGGGCAGGGACAAACCATACCCACATTATAGCCCATGTATAATAAAAATAAATAATAAAATGTCTAGAAAGATAGCTCAGCAGTTACGAGGGCTTGGAGATCTTGCAAAGGGGCGGAGTTTAGTTCCTAGCACCCATATTGAACGGATCACAACCATCTGTAACTCCAACTACATGGAATTTGGCATCCTTTTCTGAACTCCACAGGCAACTACACTCATGTACTTTTATACACACATTCACATACATACCCACCCATACACATAAATAGTTAAAAATAAATCTTTAAAAATTAAAGAACCTCTGCTCACTTTTTTCCATTTTATGAGAAAAGACATACTATATTGAAGATTAATAAATCATCTCAGAATAAAAATGTAAATCATTAATTAAGGAAATGTGATTGTTTGACTACTGACATAAGCACCATAAAAATGCTTTGGATTAGAGGAAACATTTTAGTGAATGCTCAGTTAGGCTTACATTGTGAAAACATCTGATCTGACACTATTGAAATACTCGAAATAATTATTTTTTCTCTACCTTTCCTCAATAATATATATTTTTTGCTTTATTTACCTAATTTCTGACCAATATGTAATAACATATGGATTGTTATCTAAGGATTATTATATTAATGATATATCTTAAGAAATTTCTGTATTTACAAACAACTTTCCTTAAATGCTTCAGTGCTTTTAATTGTGCATGTATACATATATACTAATGATGCGACTCTCAGGACTTGTGCATGTGATATAAAGGACAAGTTTAATATTTTTTGAAAATGTTTTTTATATTTTTTAATCTTAAATATCTCTCTGAACTATTTCCTGTAGTGATTTTATTATCTACATCTTTTTCTTTATTATTAGATTATGTTCACTGAATGTAATACTGAGTTTTATAGACACTTTCATACACATCTACAATATTCATTGAACACCCCCCCCCGTACTCTTCCATCCTTGTTTTCTCACACCTGGCTCTCCCATCAGTCCTTTCACGCTCCTGGACAAGACTTAGCTCTTTTATATTTTAGAATTTCCTTTAAAATTTCATCCTATTCTTTATTGCTGAACACTGGTCCACGGACTTTATGCCACATTATCTTTATTCATCTGTTAATGGGCATGTAGGTTGCTCTTATAACTTGGATAACATTAATAGCCTGGGATAAAGAAACATATACACATATTTCTACTGTAAATTAGTACAGTTACTGTGGTAGTCAGTATGAAATTTCCTTAACAAATTAAAAACCAATGTAATATAATTTCTAGCTATATCATTCTAGGGTATATACTAGAATAAGTCAAAGCGAGCGTGCAATAGACACCATCATTTTTTTTGTTGT
This sequence comes from Nannospalax galili, assembly GCF_000622305.1. NCBI lineage: Eukaryota > Metazoa > Chordata > Mammalia > Rodentia > Spalacidae > Nannospalax > Nannospalax galili. The sequence continues at coordinate 2,158,725 of NW_008355468.1, read as the reverse complement.
TATCCATAATGATAGACTTTTACAGCTAAATCTTCCATTATTGAAATTTATGTTCCCCAGTAGTGATTTCTATATTATCAATAGACAAAATGCACATACACCATCCTTCATTGTTAAGAATAAAAATAAAATTTTAAAGTTTATTATATATGTATCCATGTTTGTGTGTCTGCATCAATTTATGTGCACTACATATGTGCATGAGCCTAGTGAGGAGGGAAGACAGCACTGCATCTCCTGGAGCAGTAAGTAAAGGAGGTTTTGGGCTGCCGTGTAGACATGTTCTGCCAGTCCAGTCTTTACTGAAGCTCACAAGGTTGATTACTTTTCTCCCCTGGCAGCACACATAACATCCTCCAGCGCAGTGAAAGCTAGCCAGTTATGACCAGCTCTCCAGGTAGGAACCAGCTTGATTTCTCCATGTGGGAAAGGTATGTTGCCATCAACTTCTGAAAGGAAACCTTTTTGTTGGAAAACAAAGGGCCATGACTATGGGGAGAGCTGAAGTTTCAGAACTGCACACCGAGGGAATCAGAAATGGCAGGTTCCCATGCTGCATTTCAAAAGGTGCCCAGAGCAAGGTCTTGTAGAGGTGAGAGTGGTGTGGAGGGGAAGTGCTCCTTGGTACTTCATCACTTCACCAAAATTTGACCCTCAACATAAACTCTGATTGTCAGAGATATTTGAAGTGTGTAGGGGATGAGGATAAATCTTAACTGTCATCATCAGAGTCCTATGTCTGCTCTAAGAGTGGGAAGTTCTTGTCCACATATGAAATTGCCAGGTAGGAAGTGGAGTCTCCAAACATTTACTACATGATCCTTGTACATTCTGAACATGTTATTGGTGCTAAAACAATATAATCAATCAATTTAATATCAATTTAATATAAATTTAAAAGCTGAATGAGCATAAAATAAAGTGGACTTAATTCTGATTTTTGTCATTCTTATCAAACTCAAAAACGACAAATATATCTGGTACTATGCTTGATTTTAAAACAATTTAGAAATTCTTGTGAACTGAAATAACATTTACAATTCTGGAAATGTAACCCTGACAAAAATTCTATTGGAGGAACTTTGGAGTCATGAACCCTGCTAAAACCTAGCTTCAGCATGTAGATCAGCGCTCCCAAACTGCTAAGGAAGTTACTTAGTCCTGTCAAGCTCTTTTTCCATGTTGTGTGATACTGTCACCATGGCCTGCATTTTGTATAGTGACCACAGTTCATAACACACAGCAAGCACAAAAAATAATCATCATTATTACTTTGATACTTGAGAATGGTATATAATGAAAAAAGAATGAGAAAGAATGCTTTTGCAGTACTGGTATAGAGTGTATAGAGTGAGCATTCAAGATTACTAGTAAGTACGTCATTGTTATTTTCTATTTTAACAATTTTATTTCTTTTTACTTTATGTGTATGAGCGTTATGCCTGCATGTATAGAAGTGCGTGTGTGTTGTGCAGTGTCCATGGAGAAGGAAGAGGGAGTCCAATCCCCTAGAACTACAGTTATGAATGGCTGTTAGCCACCATGTGAGTGCTGGGATTCAAACCCAGGTCTTCTGTAAGAACAACCAATGATCTCACTTGCTCATCCATTTCTCCAGCCCTGTAGTTATTTTTTTATGGATAAAAGGTGAATAATAAAAACCCTACCTCTGTCACATCCATATACAAATGTAATGTCTTACTGTATGGTAAATAAGAATCTTTATATTACAGACAAGTATACCATTCACCACTCACCAAAGGAGCTTCTTTTCACAATAGATGGAGATGATTAAAGATTTCAACAACTGTTCGAACATGGAGAAAAAGTGTTTCTGAGATGCCCCACCTTAAGGGACACATCTACAATGAAACCTCTACACCTAAGGCTCATAGAACGTAATAGAAGAGGGTGTAGAAAGAATACTAATGTATCTCTTAACTCTCATCAAAGAAGCTTCCTCATGCAACAGAGGGGGTTGAACACGGGCTACAACCAATCAGCCAAAGTGTATAGAGTAAGAGACAGCAGAGTGCATGTCCCTGTATAAGACTCCTTTATTAAAACTCACCCACCAAAGACTCAGAGATCATTGTGGAAGAGGGAACAGAAAGATTGTGAGAGCCAGGGTTGGTGCATGGACATAAGGAAGTATCCAAGGCCTCTGGGAACTTGCTCATATGCACTTAGAGCAATGGTGATAGGATGTACAAGAATCATGCATGCTCAATCAGAGAAAAATCCAGCTTAGACTGGGGAAGTGGGCAAGAGACCCCAACCTTAGCTGAGGAATTAATGATAGCTGATTACTGTTGGGTGAGAGAAAGTTGATGTTCTTTAAGGAAATCACTCTAGATAGTCTGACTAGACTCCAATGGATGGATTCACACCAAGGGACATCTGGGTATACAAACTTGACTTGATAGACCTTAATAAATATGACAGAATGCATCAAATTTATTGGGGGGCTGTAGAGAGGTGTGGATACAGAAAAGAGTATAAATATTATTAAGATGCATTTATGGAATGCACAGAACTCAATAAAATATATATTGAAAAAATTAAAAACAAAAATAAAAAAGAAAGAAAAATAAAGACAATGGAAACTTTCTTCTGTAGACATTTATAGTGGACTTGTATGAAATAAAGTTTTACAGGCTTAAAAGTAGTATCACACATAATATAGAAAACTAAAATTTCTTTTATAATAGCTATAAAACTATTCCAGATAAAATACACATATACATCGTAGAAGAATAAGTTTAGGAAGAAGTATCCAAAATGCTTATGACAGTAATTGCAAATTTTAACTATGACACAGATGAACAAAGACATACAATTGGCAGTTTAGAGAGTACTTATTTTATTCTAGTCTTTTCAGTCTCTAAGAACTGTTCAGAGTCTTTCTAAAGTGGAGAACGTGGGATTGGATATATGGCTCAGAGGTTAAGAGCACTTAACTGTTCTTTCATAGGACCCAAGTTCAGTTCCAGGAACCACATCTGGCAGTTCACAGTCACTTGTAACTTCATCTCCAGGGGATCTGGTGATGCCCTATGCTAGACTCTTAGGACACGAAACTCACTTGTACATACTCACACATGAACACTCACATGCATATAATTTAACATATATCTTAAATGGGACACATGTATAGATGCCTTGTATAATTTTGGATTGGGGTTACTTTATTTATGAACTATTTTATGTCTTTTCTAAATTTTATGTGTACGAGTGCTTTCCCTGCACTTATGTAAGTGCACCTAGGTTCTTCAATGCCTGTGAAGGCCAGAAGAAAGAGGGACTCAAGATATCCTTACAGGAAAGTTGGTGCTAGGATTCGAACTCAGGTCTGCTACAAGAGCGCCCAGTGCTCTTAACCACTGAGCCACCTCTCTAGCCCCTAAGGAATTGCTTTATATTTACATTTATTTATTTATGAGTGTCAGTGTGAATACATGTGTATGTACATGAATGCCATGGAATGTGTGTGGAGGTCAGAGGACAATCTAAGGGGGTTGGCTCTCTCCTTCCATCATGTGGGTTATGGGGATCAGACTCACGTTGTTCATCCTGGATACAAGTGCCTTTATCTACTGAGCCATTTTTAATTCTTAAAATGCCCTCTGTATTTCTGGTCCCCACATAGCGATGATCACAAGAAGAGAATGGGTGAATGAATCAGGCACTGAATGCTGAAGACTTTTACAGAAAGCTCAGAGAAGAAAGGAACAGATACTGGAGGAAAACCTTTAGTTCTCAGAGACTAAGGATAAGGGGAGAAGAGAAAAGGTCAGGGAAGAAAGACACTTGAGGCTCAGCCAAGGAGGAGCACTCGTCCTTGAGTAACTGTTTCTAGGGGAAAAGTAAAGATGCACACTACCTGGGACACTGACCTTGCTGTGTCTATGAGTTAAGACTTTGACCAAATTAATTGCCTAATAAATGACCCTGCATGAAAAATATTACAGTGACTAAACCAGAACCTTCATTCTATTAAATAATGCTATTTTTATTTTAAATTTTTTGTTTCTACCATCTATGTAACTATCATCTATCATCATCATCATCTTTATTTTTAAGTGGATTAGTAATTTGCCTGTGTGTATACAAGTGTACCTGCGCATTCCTTGCCCACAGAGGCCAATAGAGAGCTTCGGTTCCCTTGGAACTAGAGTTACAGACAGTGGTTAGCTGTCACTTGGGTGCTGGAACTGAAACTAAACCTAAGTCTTCTGCAAGAGCAGCCAGTGCTCCTGTTAACCCCTCTCTCTCCAGCCCTACAGTGCTGCTGCAAGTCTGAAGAACTGGTTAGTATTTTTAGAAAAGTTCCACACTGTGATTGGGGAGAGGCAGTCCGAGGTCGGGCCCTGATGAGTCACCTCCATGAGGTCCCGGAGACCCAACACTATCTGAGGTCACTTCCTCCAAAAAGAAGTGTTTTCCTTTCCCAGCACCTATCCATTGCCAATAGTTCTTCAATAAAGGGTAGAACCTGGTGATCAACTTCCCCATCTCTACTGAATTTTATTCAGTTTGATATTTTATACTTCTTGTGCAGGTAACCATACCTGCTGTGAGTTCATGCGTGCAATAGCCATGGCCAGTCCAAGAACAGAACTTCATAGTGCTTTTCCCCTGCTTCCCATGCTTCCATTTTTTCTACTTCTTCCATGGTGTTCTACAATGTTGTCTGAGGCTTTGTTACAACTGCCCCATTTAGAGATGAGCACGCAGCCTCTTATTATCAGCACTTCGACCAGTTATCTGTACCCAAAGACCTAGGCTACTCTCAGCTTTCATCAGAAAAGCTTCTTTTAATGCAGTGGTGAGCTGTCAGTGGATATATTTCTTAAAAGCGACAGTAGATGCAGAAATAGTAGTCAAAGAAAGTAAAGCACCATTTTCTAGAATTTTTTAAAAGTATAAGCAATCTAGGATCTGGAGAGAAGGTTTAAGTTTAAGAACACTGACTGCTCTTGCAGAGGGCTCAAGTTCATTTCCAAAATCCACCTGGCAGCAAACAACCATCTATAAGTCCATTTCCAGGGGATCCAACCCCTTCTTCTGACCCCTGTGGACATTGCATGACACAAGTGCACTCACCTATGTGCAGGCAATACATTCATACACATAAAATAAAAAATATAATTTTCTTTTAAAATCTAGGCAATCAGGTAGAAAAACATCATTAATTAGAAGAAAAATAATATTACACCAAATTAGTATATTTCAAACATATTATGGTTTCTCAACAAATTAGTTCACATCAGTGAATATGATTGACATGAAGAAACGAGATCACTTCATGAAATTTGGAGACAGTTGGATATGCAGGGAGAAAGCCATTTGAGCATGGAAAAAGAAGTAGAAGACACCTTTATCTCACAGTCTGTGTAGGAATCAACCTTAGTGAATGAGGCATTTCCAGATTGTAGCCTCATTACTATGAGAAAATAATGTGTATCTATGTGTTTGTGCATGTATGTATGTATGCACATTTGTGTGTGTGAACTCAGCACATATATGCCATGTTGCATGGGTGGGGGTCAGAAGGTAACCTCAGTTGTTGTCTCTTGATCTCTACCTGGTCTGATATGGGGCCTCTTGGGTGTTTTTTTTCATTGCATACGCCAGGCTACTGGTCCCAGGAGCTTCCAGTCTTTTTCCTGTCTTCTCCTCCCATCTCCTCATAGAAGTGCTGGGATTAGAGACACTACATTATTAGGCCTGTCTTTGCATGGTATGGGGACCCAAACTCAGATCCTCACTCTTGAAGAAAAGGCACTTGTGTCCACTGAATCATCTCCACTAGCCCTAGATCTAATTTTTGTAGTTGAAGTCATCCAGCCCACAGTCTTGTTAGGGCACCAAAGCAATTTAATCAGTTATGTAGAAGATAAAGAGAATTAACTTGAGCATAACAAATAGGTGGTTAAGTTCAAAATTTTATTTTATAAAGATACAAAATAGCAAAAAATTCTCCATGTATGAATCTTTCCAGAAGATTTTCATCACATTCATAATTCTTTCAGACATTATGAAATTCAGATTTTAAATAGTAACAAATATAGAAGATATCAAAATAGTTTTAAGTATACATACTGTTTTATTATTTTGGCTTTAGGGAGTTTGAGAATGCATAAAGGAGAGACATCAGTGTATTAGGAGAATATTTGTGTGTGCCTCATAGACTTCTCACTATGGATTTCTGCTTGCCTTTTCCTTATCATCTCAAAATTTCAGGATTTTATAGTTTTAATTTTTCTTTTCTAGATGCTTTAAAAAATCTGTGGCTTGATTTTTTTCTCTCCCATTTTACTTCATAAAGCACATACAGCACATTTTCTTATTTGAGGCTTGCCATGTTTTATCCTATATTTATTCTGAATGGCAATAAGAATATGGATTTCTGTTTTCCTTTATTTATCCCTCACCATACACTGTCATTTGTTTTTCTCTGAGCACCTCTGTCCATTTATTATTGTGTCTTTCACAGTAACAGCTTTCCTAAAATGTTACAAATTGTGACAGTAATACAGAGCTCTGTTTAGAATTACTGGGCTCATGTGTGGGGCTAGAGACTAAGGCCTAGATATGTCCATACACCATGACCTTTATTTTTTGGATAGTTTCTCCTGAGAGGAGACTTTAGAGTCCTGTCTAAAACCTATGACTTCTATGTTAGTTAAGATTCTCTAAAGAAACAGAACTGGTAGAATGAATATATATGCATATATATGCATAAGCCTAGCTCACAGGATAGAGTCCGAGATATATGTAAATCCCTATTTAAGGATTGTTTTAGCCAGGGTTCTCTAAAGAAACAGAACCAGTAGAATGAATATATATGTATAAGGATTTATCAGCTTAGCTCACAAGATAGAGTCTGAGTAGTCCAACAATGGCTGCACCACACTGGAGAGGCTACGACTCCATAGTTGCTCAGTCCACGAGGCTGGATGTCTCAGTAGTCCCAATCTGGCTCTGAAGGTCTGATGAATTCCCAAAGATCAGCTAGTCTTCAGTCTAGAGCAAGACAAATTCACCAGTGAGAGAGAAGGCAAGCAGCAAAAAGCACTCTCCTCTGCCATGGCATTTTATATGGGCTGCCATCAGAAGGTAACACCCATATTTAGGGTTTGTCTTCCAGCTTCAGATGATCTAATTAAGAAGGTCTCTCTCATTTCAGTTAATCCCAGATCCAGTCATGTTGATACTGAGGATTAGCCATCACAACTTCCTGCCTGACAGTAATCATAGTGCCAAGAGTGAAACGAAGTTAGGGGTCTTGCCAGTCAGAAGATTAAAAATACTTTGATAGGGTATACAAGGAACCTAGGGGATTAAGGGAAAGTAGGAGCTCAAAAGAGGTAAGACCATAGGAGAAGGGTATTAAGTTAGAAAGGGGGGAAATGTGGGCACCTTAATTGGGGAAACCATGATGGAGGGGTGAGGCAATGCAAGAGATAAATAAGGCCTAGCTAGTTTTAAAAAACAGAGGGAACCATATTAGCCCAACAACCTACTGGCAAATTATACATAGCAGATCAAGAAATATATGTCTAGCTAAGGTCTATCTGAGAACAATTGGTCTTTGCCCAAGATTTATCTACATGACACACAGTAATTAAAAGTACCAGACTGATGGAACTAACGTTCTTGGATGTTTAACAGACATACTTTGTGACCTATTTGGTCAGAGGGACATAAAGGACAGTTTTCCTCCTTACCCTCCTAGGTTAACTAGTTCCAAGAGACTATGAGCATCTCTCTAAATGTCCTGCAATTGTGGTGGGTCACCTGCCCTCTTAATCAAGGAGGCTGAGGAGACCCCACCAGATGGACTTGAACCAGTGTCCAGTCTACAAAGAGGAGGGTCAACACAGAGGAATCATTTCCTCCATGCTTCCAAGCAAAGCCAGCCATGGTCGAGCAGGACCTTTGGCTTATCTTCACATAGGCTTAACTGGTAAAAGAAAGGATCCAGGGGCTCCTCCCAAGCCCATGTGACCCCTGAGGAACAGATCCTCAAACAACCTTAAGAGTAAAAATAAATTGGTTTATCTGGGCCAAATGTATGGCCTTAAACACCCAAAAGGAAAGTATAACCAAAGATTAAAGGGGCCAATACAATTTTTTAATAGTCCATATGTATAGCTAAAGGCTACATAACAAGCAACAATGCCACATAGGAGATACCTTCTTTTGAGTTGTCTGCGAGGGTGGCCCAAGGGACTCCCAGATAGTAACCCAGCATAGAACTGGGAAAATGAGCAGCAGGCCCCAATCTTATCTAAAGGAATATTGTCAACCGATTGCTGCTAGAACAGCTGATCTTCCTAAAACAATGACCTCTAGATAGGCTGACTAGATTCACCAGATGGACAAGAAGGGAATGGCTGGGAGTACCGACAACACAGCAGACAGTAGCAGGGATATCAGAGTACAAGGGCTGTAGTGGGGGGAAGGGAGGCTATCAGAGGGTGCCATCTGAGAAGTGGATGTACAGTTGACTAAGATGGTTTTGGATGTTCTGTGTGATATACACGCACACCCACACAAAATGAACAAATTTTTTTAAAAATGTATTATATTTGAGGAGGAAGCATGGAAATTTACATCATGCTAATTAGTAATCTATCATGCTAATTGAAATCTACCTGATGACTTTATAGACATACACAGGTGCCAAGGATCCAAGTGCAACCAATTATGACTAGTAATAATCAGATACATACAGATTAGAGATGCATGCGCTGAATCTCAGTGTTAGTAGCAAAAACAATGAGTCTTTCTGCAAGGAACAATATATTCTAAAATGAAACGGCGATCTTTTTAAAAGGTTAAAAACTCATTCAATTTGATGTCTTACAGGGCTTATACTGAGATCAATATTGTATAACTGTATTAATTCAACTGTGAACCTAGAAACCTACAACCACTTGTGAAAGAGATGAACTCTTCTTGCTCTGAAGTGTGTTACTGAATATGTTAAAGCTGTAGTGAAATGCTTCTTTTAATCATGTAGTTATTAAAAATTTTTTTAAATTACTTTAGGTTAAATAGCAGAGGTGATAAACACTACCAGTGAAATGTACCTGATGTCTTTATATCCATACGCAGGTAATAAGGATCCGAGTGTAACCGACTATTGCTAGTAATAATCAGATACATAGAAATTAAAGACACATGTGAGTGTTAGTAGCTTTAAAAATGTAGGAAACAGCATATCTTTGAGTGAAATGGAGATCTTTTTTAAAGGGTAAAAACTCATTCAATTTTATGTCTTACAGGGTTTATACTGAGTTCAATATTGTATAACTGTATTAATTCAACTGTGAACCTAAAAATTTACACCTACCTTTAAAAGAGATGTATCCTTGCTCTGGAATGTATTACTGAATATGTTAAAGCTGTAATGAAATGCTTTTCTAAAAAAAAATAGAAATAATGAAAACCATTAAATACTCTATCTTATGTCTGTGAAAAATTGTTTTTCAGTAACTTTGAACTGTGTAATGACTATCGTATGTAAAATGCAATGCATGTGTAACCAAAATGGAAAAAAAAAACCCATAGACATGTATGTCAATATCCTAGGATGTGAGTTTAGAGGACAAGGAAAATGTACCATATTGAAAAATCTTGTTCTTTCTTATTTTAAAAAAATTGGTTTATTTCATTTTATATGTATGGGAATACATACATGTATATGTTTGTCACATGAATGCTTGTTGTTCAAACAGGCCAAAGCACAGCATTGGATATTCTAGAATGGAGTTGGGAAACTGTTGTGAATCACCGTGCGGGTGCTGGGAAGCAAACCTGGGTCCTCTATAAGAACAGCAAGTGATCCTAACTGTTGGAACTTTCTCTCCAGCCCCCCCCCAAAAAAACTTTTCCTTATTTATACAAGATATGACATATGTCAGGTTCCAAAAATAGGAAGAACCCACCAGTTTTCAGACAATATGATTTCAGATTTAAACGTTCTTAGATACAATTTCTGAAATAATTCTGAATTCCAATTTGGGGAAAAATTGAAAACTATAAAACTGCAACTTATGCTCGATTTGCATAATGCTTTTTGGGAGAATAAAATATTTCACCACTTTGTTTCTATGCAAAGAAAATAAAAATATAAAAATACTTTGATAGCACTTTTATAATATACTTGTGCTCAACTTGTTTTGCTATCCCAAGACATATTGCTGTCCTAAGACAGGGGTCATGAGCAGAGCTTCTGAACTATGGTATCGATTAACTGTCATCATTCAAATGTCCCTCTGTGTCTCGCTTTGCCATAGTTCTCCCTTGCATGGTCCCTGCTGTCTCAGTATCTGACAGGATACGGTGTGAATGTGTGGGCTTCTTGGTTCAGTTTTTGATTCCCTAACTGCTACTTATATGTTGCTATAGGTCCATCAGATTTCTCTCTATTTTAGTTTCATGTTTTTTTGCTATGATGAAGTATCTGAAAAAATACAACTTAGGGGAGGGAGGGATTTATTTCAGCTTAAAATTTTAATCCATTGGTGTGGGGAAGTCGGGGCAGGAACTTCAAACAACTAATCATATCACATCCATCATCAAGAACAGAGAGAAATGGATGCACACATGCTTTCTTGCTTGTGCTCAGCTGAATTTTCCCACATTTACACAGCTTATGATATTTTGCCAATAGAACGATGCTGCCCACAGTAGGCTAGGTCTTCCCACATCAATTAAATAAAACAATCCCCCATAGTTGTGCCCACACCAACCAATGCATCCAGTCCCTCCTTGGGCCCCTCTTCCCAGGTGATTCTAAGTTGTGTTAAGTTGACTATCAAAGCGAAACATCCCAGTCTTGCTGTCACATCTGGGCTTCTCATGCCTTGTATGTGTGTGCTGTGCTCACTAGTTACTGTGTCGGAGCAACTTTTTAAAGAATTTGTTAACTCAGTATCCTTACACAGTTTAAAAATATTTTCTGAGTATCATAAGTCAAGAGGTATTTTTCTATTCATCCCTAAAACATATACCTAGCAATATTGTAATTTATTATACAGAATAATTGTTTCTTATGCCCTTTCATACAAATGTATACATACTTCTTAGACACACTGAGATGATCTGGATTTAAATACAATCATTCAGAATCCACTGTATTTTTCCATTGAATAGGCCTCCTGGGAAATCATTTAAATTACAAACAACATTTTCTTCTTTATGTTTATATTAACATATAGTAATTATGCATAACAAGGGGTTTCATTGTGAACTTTTCCTTTAAGTGTATAATGTATTTTGATCATCTCTGTTCCTAGTATCATCTCTTGTTCTTTCCCACTCCTACTCATCTCTTTCCCTTCACAGCAAGCTGTGCTTTCTACACTCTAGTTTCATATAGTGTTGCTACTGAGGAGGGTGGAAGGGTGGTTATTTTCAGGAGCATGGGTACTTTTCCAGGGGGCACCCCAAAGAGTATATTCTAGTAGCTAAGACCATGAACCAGATGCCCTAGATCCAAACACCAGCCTTTTCACTTTGTAATTGTGGAATTTTGGCAAACGGATTAAACACCTCCCTAGCTAATGTGAAATTTTTTTAAAAAAGGACTGATGTACAGCAATTTGAATGCACATTAAGCACTATAGTAATTAATAAGAGAATAGGATAAAAATACATATTACATTACCATGCAAAAAATATGCACACACACAGACACACTCACCTATAGATTAACACACAGACATGTTAAAACATACACATATACAGATACACACAGACACAAATACACACAGGCATATATTTATACAAGCATATATACATATAAATACACGAACACACACATATGGACATAAATGCACAGAGACACACACAAACACACACACACAGAGATAGAAACAAATATACATACAGAAATATATAAACAAATAGACACAAATACATACAGACATACACACATACAAATACACAGACACACAAGGACACAAATGCAGAAACAGACCCTCACTGAGATACACACATATACGAATACACACAAATCTATATAGAGACACACAGACACAAATGCAGACACACATACATAAATGCAGGCACACACATAAATATGCACAAGCACATATAAACAATAATGCAGCACACATGGACACACAGGAACATACATGGACACACAGGCACACACATAGACACACAGGCACACACGCCTGTTTGTTCCTTTTCCCGTTGACTGTGAAGCAATGAGAAAGTGGGTCACTCTGGTTCACACTCCGAGAAACCTTGCCACTCTTTTGTCAAGAAGAACATTTAAGACTTTCCTCTTTTTGTTAAATATATATTTTTTTAAGCCAGGTGTGGTGGCACACGCCTTTCATTCAGGAAGCAGAGGCAGGAGGATTTCTGAGAGATTCAGGCAAGCCTGGTCTACAGAGTGAGTTCCAGGCCAGCTGGGGCTACAGGGAAGCCCTGTTTCAGAAACCAACACAAACCAATACAAACAGATGATCTTTCTTTTTCAAAGTTCACCTTGTGTTTGAGATTGTCTGCTAGCCGCTATGGCAGACAATAATTTGAACAAATTTTATAGCAAACCTTAAAGCACTGTCTCAAGAAAATCACATTTCCTCCAGAGGATCTGTTGGTCTTGAATATGAAAACCAATGAATGGGACACACATTTGTCCTTATTTTTGCCATTGGGGCAATTAAGTGGAACCACATTCTATAAAATATGTCTATAAAATAGAAGAGAAGCTCTTGGGGTGGAAGGCACCAGGCTTCCCTCATTGAAGGAACTTAGGCATCTCTTAAGCACACATAGCCCATCTTTGGTTTAAGGACTGTGGGCTACGTATAGAGCACTGTCTTGGTTGATTAGGAATACAGTGAGAATAAATATGCTGACTCATGTCTGCCGCTGCTCTGCAATTCTATTTTATGCTGTTAAAGGTAATAAAGTATATCTCTGCCCGGAAAACAAACTTCCTTAATGTTGACATTTTCGAATTACATGTATAAAGTATGTATCATTCATTCACACTATATGCAATATGTAATATAAAACGTAAAAATAAACATATCATTATAATACTATATATTTTCTAACAGTATTTTTTAGAACTTTTTATGAATTTGTGATTTTTTTATCTATGTATCTTTGATTTTCAAATACATTTTTAAAATAGGCTTTTGCTAGGCAGTTAGGGTAAAAAGACCCCAAAGAAAAGTAGCCAATTTCTTGACTAAAACTCACAATGTCCTTGGGTCTCTTAGCAACCTACTCCATTCCAAAGGCCAAAAATGTTGAAAATATTTGGGAGCCTTTATCTAATCTTTAAGAGATTTTAGGGTTACCTCTTCAGAAGGGGGAATGTTAGAGTAGCCAAAAGCCACATAAAAAAATAAATCAAAGAAGGAGTACATGAACTTATCAGAAAAAGGTGATGGAGAGATATGGTAGGAGTTGGAGGGGGAGGGAGTGGGCGTGGATTTGACCAAAACACTTTATATGCATGTATGAAATTATCAATAAATTATTTATTTAAAAATTTTTTATTGCTAAGCATTTATTAGAAGCTGTATTCCCTTTTGGTAAACATGTTTTATCAATATATTTGTTTATTTCTTAGACTGAAAAGAAAGAATGTCTCTTAAGTACTTATTTTTGAATTTTTTTTTCTGAGCACTTGTGACTGGTAATAACAAACATTTGATTTAATGATCCTTGGGTTCTTGACATTTAACAGTCTTACGTTCCCAAGCTTAATTTGCTCATTAAACCCATGAAGTAGAAAACTATTGTGGAGAAACTCAGAAGATGGAGGATAAGATTTTGTTCTGGTTGGGATCTTAAATGGCCCCTGTATGCTAAAGGCTCAAGCACCAGCCTGTGGTACTGTTCTGGGGAGGTGGCACAGCCTTTGAAAGGTAGGGCCTGAGGGGAGGGAGTCAGATCACTGGGGTGTGCCCTTCAGGGGTCTTGAAATAGAGGCACCACCTCTTTTTGTCCTGTGATTCTTCTTCCACATGTCCTTGTCATGGTGTGCTGTGCCATCACAGGATCAAAGCACCATGGCTGACACCCAACAGACTGGAACCTCAGAAGTGATTTCAGACTTGACGTAAGCTTTGGAAACTAAAAGCCCTGAACTACAGGGTTGTAGCACTGTCTGGAGGCTAATAAGTAGATGTCCCTGGATTGCCCTCCACATGAAGTTTACTACGTTTGATACTAAAGAGGGAGCAACGTTTGATTTTGATTTGTTTTGTTTCTTGTTTTACTTTTGCATGTAGAGATATAGTCATGAAGCCTTGCTGCTCTCCACTTCCTCCTGGTATTTCCTCAGCTGGTGGGGGTTTTTATAGCTGGTCAGCATGTGTGGGGTGACCTCAGCTTGCTCAGCTCAGCCCTTTCCTTTCTTTTTCTCTTGAAAGTTACCTTACTGGGAGAGATACACATGCTGGTCTGCTTCATTGTTTTGAATCACAGGGTCTCAAACACCCCAAGAGAAAGGGTGGTACATTTCTCAATTGTTTTGTAGCTGAAATAGTGAATCACAGTAGGTTCACATTCAAGTCATTCATTATTCCCAAGGCATTTTTCACAAAGTTTTATCTATATATTTGAATAGTTTGTCTCTCTATTGTTCCCTAAAAAAAATTGAGGACTTAATTTATTAAATTGAATTAAGGCACACAAAAATAATTATAAACTTACTCTTTGAAAAACATTTGGTTTCATTGGTTTGTTTGAGGTTAGCCTACTGCAAATAATGAGAACTTATTTAAGAATCACCATAAGCTGAGTGTGGTGGGACACCCCTTAAATCTCGGCACTCAGGAGGCAGAGGCAGGTGGATCTCTATGAGATCAAGGCCAGTCTGTCTAAGAGCAAGTTCCAGGTCAGTTTGGCTACCAGGAAACCCTGTCTCAAAAAAAGACCAAAAGAACAAAAATAATAACAAACCCCACCACCACAAAAGTATTTACATTTACCCTAATTGGACTTATTTCAGCTCACCACGCAAGTAAAAATTGTGCAAGATTTTGAGTTTCCAGCCTTCTTTTACTTTTTGCTTATTTTTTTTAAAAAAATATTTTATTTTTATTTCAAGTGTATGAGTGTATTGCCTGCATGTATGTGAGTGCACCCGTGTCGTGCAATGCCGTGAAGGTGAGAAGAGGGTTTAGGATTCTCCTGGAACTGGAGTTAAGGATGGTTCATAGCTGCCATGTGGGTGCTGGGAATCAAACCCAGTCCTCTGCAAGAGCATCAGTGCTCTTAAACACTGCGTCATCTCTCCAGCCCCAACCTTTTGCTTATTTCTTTAGACACAGAACATTGTTATAACTTTTGTCTTCTGAAGTGGTTGTAGTTCATGAACGGCACATGGTAAATGATCACTCTGGGGATTTTTTTCTCCTTCCTGTCTACTTCTTCTTGTGTTTCTCTTGGTTTATTACCTGACTTAATTAGCATTTCCTATATCCTCCTGAGAAAAGTTGTAGGGTAAGTACATTGACTGAACTATCTTATTTCTGAAATATCTTTGTTCTATGCTACACTTAATTGATAATTATATACAGAGAATGATATCTTGATTCATTTTTAGTCTAGAATGCACAGCAGTCATTTTTGAGCATTCACCAATCACATAGGAATTTAATTTTTTTTCTTCATCTTGTTAGAACTGAAGCTTCTGTTTCATTTTTAGCACTAATGCTCCAATTTCCCTGTTTTAAGCCTACTTTCATTTCTATTTGCTTTTTATTGTATTTTCTTTTACAATTCTTCTGTGTTCTAAAATTTATATTGTGTTGTTTTCATATTTTCTTTAGTATTTTTAATTTCCATGAAATTTATATTCTCTTGAAATTCATTGTTAAAATTTTATTCTTTGAGTTCTTATCTACATTTATATATTTTTTTCCTAAGTGTATGAGGATTTTTTTTTCTGCATGTCTGTAAGTGTATCCATGCCTGCAATATTCACAAAAGCCCCAAAAGGGCAGGAGATCCCCTGGTACTGGATGGAGTTAAGGATGGTCCATAGCCTGCATGTGGGTGCTGGGAATGAACCCAGGTCCTCTGCAGGAGCAGCCAGTGCTCTTCACTGCTGAGCCATCTCTCCAGGCCCTCTATCCTTGATTCTTAGCTGTGAAATGCCTTACCTATCTGAGGATGAGATGATAGATTTTGCTTTATTTTTGTTTTCAACAGACTGCATTATCTTCCTTTTTTGGTCCAGGTTTTACTTCTATTTATTGCTGCTCTTGCTGTTATTGTTTCCTTATTTACCCTTCATATTGGAGGGTTTTCTACAAATGACACCTTCAGGTTTTTATTATTTCACTATTGTTAAAACATTGTTGAGTAGCAAATAAGTCCCCACTTTTAGTCACTTTTAGAAATAATAATGCCATTGTTTGCAATGTCAAAGGAATTTCTGCCATTGACATGAACTTCCCTAGAGAAGATAGGATTGGCACGTTTCTCCATGCTTCTGAGTGTTCACCTTCAACTTCATCTTTCTGTTGATGAGTTGTATTGTGAGGTGTGGAGAAAGTGGTTCTACAGCTCTACAGGGAATCACCGCTGTTCCATGTGGCACTCATCGTACAGTACGATGGACTGGAATGTTATCAAGATGATGGGGAGGCACAAGGCCTAACTGCAGTTCATGCTCACCTTGAATTTTTTTTTTTATTTCAAATTAGCCAGTTTTCATTTGTTAAATAAAAACACAAGGCTAAGTGCAGTGCCAAATGGTGATCAAAGATTTTCAGAGTCCTAAAGCTATGAAGAGGGAAGGATGTGTTTCATTTTTGTAATGTGAATTGATATTTAGAGGTAGAGGAGTTCAAGCTGGTAAAACACCAAGTCAATGAACACGTCAGTCCTAAGCATCATCCTGTCTGCCATTTCCATGTGAAGGTTACAGTGTGTCCTGCCAAATTCCTCTCCGTCCTGAGAGACCCATGTGTACCCACTGGGATTCCTGGGTCTCCAGTCCTAAAGCGCATTGACAAAACCGACATAATACATTCTATTTGGGTTTAAGCATGATTTACGACATCCGGGAAAGGGTGCCATACAAAGTCCCAGGGCCCATCTTCTACATTTTGGCTAAGCTTTGAGATCCACACCACCAACGCTGGGTGGTCTCCCCAGCTGTTCATGGCTTCCTTCCCTGTGTCCAAAATGGTGACTGCTCCTCCCCTCTTTTCCAGTGCACTCCGTGTTTCTCAGCGTCTTTCAGTGCCTCTCAGCAAGACCGGCCTCAATTCTCCCCTCAATTCAGTTCCAGCTTTTCAGAGGCCACTTACCCAACACATTCCTTATCTGCACACCTTTACTTTCAGGCCTCCCCACATACACACACTTTCCAGGTAGACCATTTTAAATTCCTCACTAGGAGTGTAAAGCCCTGGCTTCAGTCCTTAAGTTGGCGCTGTCGCCAGTGTCATGAACACTTCTCTGAATCGTGAACTACCATGGGATTCCACTAAGAGCATGGAAAGGGAAAGAGACCTGGACCCAAGTACTCTTCAACAGTGTATGATCATAAACTACATTATTTAATTATTAATTATGATTATATAGATGTAAAATTTGGGGCCTTTGTCCCACTATAACATTAACACTGAGGTATATGAACCTTTCAGAAGTCTGCCAGAGTTCAGAATGAGATGGAATACTGTTGAGTAGTTTCTGGAATTTTCTCTTCAAGAGTAGTTTAGCCTTGTATGAAACTGGCCACATAGACAAACATCATCTGCACATCCTCCTGTTGCTACTGCATTGATCATTGTCATTGTCTTGTTCAGTCAATGGCTCTTAGAAGAAATAATTAATCTGCTGTAATATTTTAAGAGCGAGTAAAGCAAAAATGATGAATTTAGGTCAGCATCCAAACCCAAAATTCACTTAATTCTTCTTTATTTACAAATGACTCTTCAATGGGGCTGGAGAGATGGTTCAGTGGTTAAGAGCACTGGCTGCTCTTGCAGAAGACCAAGGTTCAATTCACAGGACCCACGTGGCTGCTAAAAACCATCTGCAATTCTAGTCCCAGGGGAATTTGACACCTTCTTCTGACTTCCAGAAGCACTACACAAACACAGGTACACTTACATACATGCAAGCAATACACTCATACACATAAAATTAAAAAATTAATTAAATATTTGTTAAAAAGAAAATAACTCTTCACCTTCCAAGATTTTTCTCGTTGTAAAATGCTATATTGCTTCTAGTATACATGAACATGCTAATATCCTACTGGGCAAAAACTGGGATTATTCCTAGGATTAACAGATGCTCCCTTTGTTCTACATTCTTTTTTCAAGGGGCTTCATGTTAGTTTATCCTAGTTTCTGCATGATCTGTTCACATTTAAGCAAAATGCTATCTGGCTACAGTTTTCTATGATATAATGTTACTATAAATGCAATAGTATTTCATGGACTTAAAAGCAATCTCCTGGTTCTTGCCACCCCAGGACTATAAATTGAGAGAGATGGCATAGAGGAGCAGCCTAGCCACTGGCCATCTAATAAAGCCCACTTACTGTTAGGGAACTTGGGAAGCTTATTTTCAACTCACTCTTTGCATATCAAAATTGTTAATTCTGCTTAGATATTGAGTTTTTCACTTGATTTTTGAGATCGTAAAGTATTTTATTTATTGACTGGATTTATTGTTGTATCCATTCATGAATATTCACCTATGAACTTCTGAAAGACTGCTCTGAAAGCAAATGTGATTATGTACTATTAAGCATATATAAATATTTTACTTATTAATTGCTACTTAAACATTTTAATTCTAATTTAATTCTTATATAAGAAAATTCTTAAACAAAAACAAACAGTAAAGTTTCAAAGACAGCAATCATTTCAAGAAAATATTATCAAAAAAAATAATGACAGTCTGTTTATATCTTACCCTTATTCTGCCTCCCTCACAATCACACTGATGAGGTTTAGTTCAGTTTCTAAAAACAGCTGTATGTTTATTATTTGCTAAGATATGTAAATATTTTTATGAGACAATATTCAGAGTATTTTTGATTTAAGTGTCAAAAGTTGTGTTTTCTAAACTGATATAATCCTATATGTAAAATGTGATTTTGGGCCTAAAATTATATTTTATCTTCTTTCTAATTAACTTTGTGTCTCATATTATTAAAGTTCTCTGAGTTAAATTTGTGAAGTTTTAAGTTATTATTATTATTATTATTATTATTTTGATCTTTTTGAGATAGGGTCTCCCTGTAGCCCCAGGTGTCTTAGAACTCACTATGTAGACCAGGCTGGTCTTGAACTCACAGAGATCCTCCTGCCTCTGCCTCCCAAGTGCTGGGATTAAAGGCATGCACTACTATGCCAGCATTAAGGTATTTTTAAAAAATTTAAAAATTGCCTCTCATCTATCCCCCTCCCTATTCCCTCTCAGCCTTGCACCCAGGCAGTCCCCAGTTTCTCTGCCTCAGATCCCCAGACTAGCTACCTAACTCAGATGAGCTAAACAGCAGACTATAGATCTCTAAGTCCCTAGTCACGCAGTTCCCACACCATCATCTTCCCTGGCTCTCAAGCAGCTTGACAGACCTGCTCATCCAGAATCCTGGTCAGATTGATACTACCCACTGCATCTCTATTCCATTCCTCTCACCCACCCCGAATCTCACCCCTACCACCCTTGGAAATAAGCAGGCTACAATTCTTCCAACTCAGATCTCTAGACTAGCTTCCTAACCCTGAATAGCTAAAGTCCGTAGCATAGATTGCACTGGTTCCTGATCTGTCTGACACAGACCAGCCTTCCTACTAACCTGATCAGCCTACCTACTACCTGTCCCAACACCCACCTAGTCTAGGTTACTATACTGCAAGAACCTGAATCCTACACCAATTTAGTTTCCACACCAGAACAAAAAGCAGCCAAGCTACAAAAACTATGTAAACAGAACCAAAATTATGTTGAAAAAAAGCAAAATAGAAGTTCCTACTGGACACATAATCAACAAAGAAAATCCATGTGCCCAAATGGTAGTGCAAAAACACAAATAATATGAAAAACCAAGAGAATATATGCCCAGCAAAACCTACTAATTCTACAGGAATATACTACAGTAAGAACCATCTTGTGGAAACCCAGTATGCAGAATTGAAAAGAACAATTATAATCATGAACAAAGAACTTAAAGAAAATACAGACACCTCAAAACACTCATAGAGGAAAGGGACAAACTGTGACAGAAGCCCAAGAATATACAAATATGCAGCTTGATATGAAATATCAAAATATTTTTGAAATTTTGAAATATCAAGAATAATTCAACTTGAAAAGGGAATTCATAAAAAAGATAGAAATAGTGAAGAGAACCCAAACAGAAATGAACACAGAATTGAAAAACTTAATAAACCAATTAGAAAGAATAGAAGAAATTCTTACAAGAAGAATGAATGAAATGGAAAACTATATCAAGACTGGATGAAAAAGTTGAAGATCTGGACTCCTTAAGAAAATATTATGTAAAATTCAAAAAAACACAGGAATGGAATATTCAGGAAATGTGGGACAACATAAAAAGACCAAATCTATGAATCATAGGCATACAGGAGGGAGAAGAATCTCAGGCCAATGACATTGAACAGATCTTCAATAAGATTATGGAAGAAAACTTCTCTAAATAAGAAAGATTACCTATAGAGATTCAAGAAACACATAGAACACTAATTATACATGATCAGAACAGGAACTTCCCATAACATATCATAGTAAAAATATTAAATGCATAGAACAAAGAGAGGGTACTGAAAGCTGCTAGAGAAAAACAAGAATTTACA
>NW_008355468.1:2127792-2137818 GCF_000622305.1 Nannospalax galili | reverse complement strand
ATGTACATATTATAGGCATACAGGAAGGAGAAGAAACTCAATTCAATGGCATCAAAAAGATCTTCAATAGGATTATAGAAGAAAACTTTCCTAAATTAAGGAAAGGTATACCTGTAGAAACTCAAGAAGCACAGAAAACACCATTGAGACATGATCAGAACAGAAAGTCCCCACGGCATATGATACTAAAAACATTAAATGCATAGAACAAAGAGAGGGTACTGAAAGCTGCTAGAGAAAAACAAGAATTTACATATAAAGGAAAACCCATCAGAATTAAAACTGACTTCTCAATGCAAACTATGAAAGCAAGAAGAGCCTGGACCAAAGTATTTCCAGTTCTAAATAACATGAATAAGTATACTCAAGAGGCTACAGGAAGAAAACAAAATATAATAACAGAAACACAAAAGACAGCCATAAACACAAAAACATTTAAGTGACTGTATCCAATAAACAAATATTAATAATAACATTAAATATAAGTGGCCTCGATTCTCCTATCAAAAGACATAGGCTAGTGGAATGGATCAAGAAAGAAAACTTATCTTTTTTGTTGTCTTCAAGAAACTCATCTTGCCTTCAAGGATAGACATTACCTTAGGTGAAAGGATGGAAAAAACATATTCCAAGCAAATGGTTCTAAGAAGCAAGCAGGTGCCACAATTCTAATATCAGTCAAAATGGACTTCAAATTAAAACTAATCAGAAGGGATAAGGAGGGATACTTCATTCTAACTAAAGGAACAATTGACCAAGAATATATTATAATCATGAACATATATGTACCAAACTCTTGAGCATCCACTTTCATAAAAACAGTACTCCAGAACTATAAAAACAGTAATTGCAGTTGACTTTAATACTCACTGTCTTTAAAAGACAAGCCAAAGGGACAAAATAAACAGAGACTTCTGAACTAAATGATATTTCACATTAAATGAGCCTAACAGACACCTACAGAATAATCTACCCAAGCACCAAATAATGCAATTTCTACTCAGCAACCCATGCAAGTTTTTCTAAAAATTGACCACATTCTGGGACACAAAACAAATCTCAAATAAATAAATAAATAAATAAAAAACCAAAAACAACAAGAAAAAAAATGGAAATCATTCAATGCATTGTCAGACCACAGTGCAATAAAGCTTATAATCAACAGCAAAAGAAGCTCTAGTAACTACACGAATGCATAGAGATTAAACAACATGTTACTAAATGATGAATGTATTAAGGAAGAAATAAAAATATTCCTGAAACTAAATGAAAATGTGAAAACAACACAACAAAGCCACTGGGGCAGCTTAATATCAGTCATAAGAGGGAAATTTATAGCTCTTAGTTCCTACATTAAAAAATATGAATGAGCACATGCAAATGACTTAAGAGTACAACACAAGACTCTGGAAATGCAAGAACAAACCTACCCCAAATGTAGTAGATGAGAAGAAATAACAAAAATCAGAGCAGAAATCAATGAAACAGAAACTAAATCAATGAATTGGTTGGTTCTTTCAAAAGTTAAACAAGATAGACAGACACTTAGCCCAGTTAGACAAAAGAAAGAAAGCACAAATCTAAATCAACACAATCAGAGACATAAGGGGAAACACCATAACAGACACCAAAAAAAAAAAAAAATTCCACAGTATTGTAAGGGAGTATTTTAAATATCTACAGTCCATTATATTCAAATATCTGAAAGAAATGGATGAATGTCTAAAGTCATGGAAACCACCAAACTTAAGCCAAGAAGCTGTTTATCAACAGCGTAAACAAACACATTACAAATAAGGAAGTTGAAACAATAATACAAACCTTCTGACTAAAAAAAAATCAGAACCAGATGGATTCACAGCTGAATTCTTCCAGACATTCAAAGAAGATCTACAACCAATACTATTTGAATTATTCACAAAGATAGAAACAGGGAGAACTCCTTCTATGAAGCCACTATCACTCTAATACTAAAACCAGGCAAAGACACAACAAAAAAAGAAAACTATAGACCCATAATCTGTAATGAACACAGTTGCAAAAATATTCAATAAAATACTTTAAAACTGTATACAGACACACATCAATATGATCATCCACAGTGATCAAGTCAGCTTTAATCCAGAGATGCAGGGATGATTCAATATAGATAAGTCAATAAATCTAATAAAGCATATAAATGGACTTAAAGATGAAAACCACATGGCCATTTCAAAAGATGCAGAAAAAGACTTTGAGAAAATCCGATATGCATTCATGTTAAAAGTCCTAGATGGAATTGATCTGAAGGTAACATACTTCAACATAATTAAAGGTTTATGCAACAAACTCATAGCTAACATCATTTTAAATGGAGTAAACCTGGAATCATTCCTGTTAAAATCAGGCAACAGACAAGTCTGTCCACTATCTACAATCCTTTTCAATGTAGTGCTTGAAAATCTTGCAAGAGGAATAAGACAAGAAAGGAAAATTAAAGGACGAATTGGAAAATTTTCTCTATTTAACAGGGATCCTAAAGATTTTACTAGAAAACTATTAGAAATTATTACTACTTTCAGTAAAGTGGCAGGTAGTAAAATCAATTTATAATAATTAGTAGCTCTTCCTTATATTAGCAATAAGCAATCAGAAAAGGCATTCAAGGAAACTCTCCCACTCACAAGACCTTCAAAAAATATTTAGGAATAAACCTAACCAAAGACATTAAAGAACTCTACAATAAAAATGTCAAATCTCTAAAGAAAGAGACAGAGGAAGACACTAGGAGATGGAAAGTTCTATCATGCTCACAGATTGGTGGAATTAATATTTTGAAAATGAAGAACTTACAGAAAGCAATTTTTAGACTCAACACAATGTCAAACAAAATACCCATGACATTCTTCACAGAGCTTGAAAAAAAATAATAACTAAAATTCATATGGAATCATCAAAGACCTTTGATATCCAAAACACTCCTTGGCAATAAGAACAATGCTAGATGGATCACTATACCAGATCTCAGATTATACTGCAGAGCTATAGTCATAAAAACTGCATGGTACTAGCACAAAAATAAGTATATAGATCAATGGAAACCTATAGAGGCCCCGACATGAGCACATGCAATTTCAGCCACCAGGTATTTGATGAAGGTGCCAGTAAGAAAAGATAGAATTATTTTTAGGTAAATGGATGGAGTGTTACAGTAAGCAAAGTAACACAAATCCAGGAAAACAGAATAAGTATATTCTCCCTCAATTGTGAATTGTAGTATCGATCCCTTATATGTGAGTATATATATTCTGATGTAACAGCTGGAGCAACGGGGAAAAATACACAGAGATAAAGGAAAAGAACCTGGAAGAAGGGGATAGTAGGGAACAGATGTTATGGGGTGGGGGAGAAGGGGAGGGAGTGTTCAGCAGGAAGGAGAGGAGGGAAGGATGTGCAAGATGCCAAGGTGTGGGGATGGGTGAAAAGTCAGGAGAGAGGGATGGTGTTAGGAGGTTGTTATTGGGGGTGAGATGGGGATAATGTGGGCACTGGGATCTGTGAGAGGAGGGAGGTTGGATGGTAGAAAAAAGAGTAGAGATATTCATGAATCTTGGGACACTAGGAAACCCAGAGAAAAATGCAGCATCCCAAAACCTATGAAAAATGTCCATACAGTTTCTAAAAGTTAGTAGATATGCATACCTGGGAACTGTTTGGCAAGGAACACAGTGCCAGAGACAAGAGATCTCATTTTGAGTGGTTGGTGAGAGTGGTCCAAGAGACTCCCAGAATAACAGACTATTGCCAAACCTCTTGGTTATCTCCCATAACTACTGGATAGGACTATACTGCTAATGACAGGATGTGCCTCAGACACAGCACACGGAACAATGGAGCAGGAACTGACCTGGAGGTCTTCTACTTGAAGTTTAGCTATCATGATGCTAGATGATGATATACAAACTGTCAAGGGAGAAAACAATCAATATTTCAACCTAGCCTAAACAGTAATAACCATAACGACTGGCATGGCAAACTACCTCTATTGGTGCTATTGGTGCATTGGTGGCACTATTATCTGGGGGATGATCAACGGCTATCTAATTGGACTTAAAGCTCTCTCAGCAGGAGTGAACTCTTGGGTGGCACTGTAGGCTCAGCCAAATACACATGAGAGGAGAGAATATAGAGAGAAAACCCTATCTCTTTCATATCTTTAGACAAATGAAATTTCTTACCATATGCTGCTAAATGTGTATTCGCTTATTTACAGACAAGTATACTCTACACCACTCATTAAAGAAGCTTCTTTTTGCAACAGATGGAGGCTACAACAGGATTCTACAACTGGTCAGACGCAGAGAATATATGTCTGGGAGATGACAAGTATTAAGTGATACATTTACAGTTGAACCTCTACACCTAAGGCTCATGGAACATAGTATTACAAGGGATAGAGAGAAAACTGATTCATTCCTTAAGTCTTAGCAGTATATCTTCCTTATAAGGCAGAGTGCAATATATGCAGAAGGCCAAGTTTTAAAGAATGAGAAACTGTAGAGTGTGTATCCTTGGATGGAACTCCTATATTGAATCTCATCCACCTAAGACTCAAGGACCATTGTGGAAGACGGGGCGAAAAGATTGTAAGAGTTAGGGAAGTTTCATGAATACAGGGAAGTGGAGGCTAACCAGCCACTGGAGGCTTGCATATGTGAACTTGTGTCAGTGGTGGTGTTGAGCTCAGGACCCATGTCACCTCAGTTGAAAAGAGGCCCAGAAGGGAGGACTGAGGTATGTGGCAGCCTGGCCCTAGACTGAGAATTATTAGAGACCGACTAATGCTGGATCAGGGATAGTATGTCTTACATATAATCTCTAGATGGGCTGACTGGACTCCAGTGGACGTGGACGAGTTTGCATTTAGGGACATCTGGGTGCAGATACTTGACTGAATGGGACTTGGTATGTGTGGTGGAGGTCTAGTAAGGGAATGAGGGTGCATGGATGGGGGAGGGAGTCTGGATTTGATAGGGAACTCTTGTATGGAATTGCAAAAGCTCAATACAAAATTTTAATGATTTAAAAACATTTAATTTTATTTATTATTTTTATTTTATATGTATGACTGTATGGCCTGCATGTATGTTAGTGCATCCGTGCTGTGCAGTTCAGAAGGAGGTCATGAGGGTTTCAAATTCCTCTGGAACTTGACTTATAGACAAATTGGACTTAAATTGTTAGTTGCCATGTGGTACTGAGACTTGAAACTTGGTCCTCTGCACGATCAGTCCATGATGGTAACTGCTGAGCCATCTCTCCAGACCAGTGTTTGTTATCTTTTATATTTTAAATTTTTACTTCAAAACTAATTGTCAGACCTTTCAACATAGATTTTCTCCATGATCTATTTTTCTTATCAGCATGAAGGAACATTTTTATTAATGATAATGGCATTGATAATTCTGTGAACCATTCAAAATTGCTTATTAGTAAAAGAATACTTTAAAGTCAAAATGGTAATTTGGACAGGGAGCAGTAAGAGGAGGGGTGATAGGAGAGGTAATCTAAATACCATCAAATTTTATTGTATGAAAATAGTAAAAATTCAGTTGAAAAAGTAAAAAGAAATATCAATGATATTTGAATGAGTTTAATCTTTATAAGACTTGATGACTTTAGTACTTTAAGGTAAATTGTTATATTCAAAGATATAGGTAAGTACACTATTCAAACTCTTTTTGATAATTATCATTACTCTGAAATGTTTTGCAGGTCAATTTTAAAGAATCTTTATTCAGTGATGTTTACAATTAACGTATTTTCTCTTTAGTGCATGGCTTTTAAATGATCTTTTTTAGTAAGTGGGAACTCAATGCCCTCTAGGAGTTTGAGGAAATGTAAGCGAATATTGGCTTGGAGGGAAAGCTGGAGATGCCAGCTTTCCTTGTAGATATCGACTAATCAAGACCAGTGATAATATAACCTAACCATACAACCTTTACATTTGACTAGTGCCAGTTTATCAGTGTAATATATTTATATCAAATAAAAGCTAAAGGCTGTATATATGGCGTGATTTAAAAAAAATTTACATAGGAGGATAATATGCCATATCCAATTCTTTCAAAATGCACTGGAGAAAAGTTAAGCTCAGGGTACAGTGTAAAATCTTTTACTCAGTTTGTCTCTTTTAACTCAAGTGCAAATGCAACCATAAAGTTAGGATAACCATTATTCTCAATTTACAATGTATCATTGTCGTTTTGTTTATATTTTAGTGCTTTGTGTGTTTTTTTCTGCACCTATAAAATCACAAAATTCCATGGCAGATAAAAAGTAAATATTATATTTTCCTCTTTTTGGTCTGTGCAAATGAACTGATTCTTTTGAGATTTATCATATTTCCATTAAAAACAACTTCCTCTTTTTCATTTTTTACAGTGTTAGAATCAACAAGGTTTGGTCTGGAAGAGAAATAGAGTGGCCACTGGATTTTGTCATCTGCCATCATTTCAAACAGAAATAAAAGCATCCTGTTACAAGCTACCCAAATACTTCAGGTTATTTTTTTCTATAAGTTGATGGCTTCTTTAAATTTGCTTATTAAAATGTAAATAAGAGTAACTTCAAATTATAAAGTAAAAAATAACATTTATTGTGCATGAACTTTTATTTATTTTTAAAAAACAACACCTAGTTCATTTATGCTTACACTACTTTGAAAGCATAAAATTTTTAGAGTTTCTGACATTTTGTGATAAATTTTAGGTCAAGAAATGCATTAAAAATATTATAATTATCTTCCAGGAAAAGATGATAATGAACAATGGCATACAAGGTATCATCTTCAGTGAAAATCTTAATTATAGACACGGAGTTATCTTTGATCAGTGTTTGTAATATGGTAGCAAAAGACATTGAAAAGAAATTGTCTGAATTCAGCAGTAGATTTGACTTTCTCAATTTGGCAATTGATAATTGCACTGTGGAGGGGTTAACTTTACCTGTGCACAGTGATGGTCTCATGGGACTTTTGAAAGGCTACCTGAAAACAAACACCTAAAAAGGGAAAATAATGCCAACTTATTGAAAATTATCTGGGCTTAATTCAGTAAAGCTACTCACTCAAGAATTGACTTAGACAAAAACCCAGCATTGAACTAGGCAAACAGACAGCAGGCCCCAACTTTAGCTGAAGAAATACTGGCAGCTGATTACTGCTGGGTAAGGGAGAGTTGATCTAGATAGAGACTCTAGATAGGCTGACTAGACTCCTGTGGGTGAACTTGCACTGAGGGTCATCTGGGTATAAAAAGTTGACTTGATCAGCCCTAACATATATGATACAATGCATGAAATTCAGTGGAGAGGGGCTATGGGGATTGAGAATGGGAGAGAGGGTATAAATATGATTAAGGTGTATTTTATGAAATGCACAAAATTTCAATGAAAGTATAAATTGAAATAAAGAATTGACTCATGTGAAAGAAAATCTAATTTTTTAAAAAATTCATTTTCATTGAACAGAACATCTCAATCAATCTTAACTGTCTTTATGCCCCCATTCCCACTGGCACCCTCCTCCAGCTCCCCCACTGGAATTCCTGCAGTAAGTGAAAACTCTAATTTTACTTGAAGAAAAAATATTCAATTTGAATTTCATGTATTTCTTTTTAACTACAATGTGAGATTTGATTTTACTTTTTAGAGAATTGTTTAAAATATAACATTCTACTGAATTTTATCCTTCTTTGTTAGATATTCTGTGAAATTATCATACTTTGGAATAGATTCATTAAATTAGGCTGTGTCTGATAACAGCCACAAGTACAACATATGTTTGTGTAACCTTTTCTTTCTTTCTTTCTTTCTTTCTATCTATCCATCCATTAATATTATGTAGTCAATGAATCCAAGGAAAGGATTTAAAGCTGTACTTTCATTTGCATCCATTTCGAGCATTTCAAGGACATTCAGGCTAAGCAAACAGCAGGCAGGACTTCCTTAGGAAGAGATGTTGACTGTAGAAAAGACTTAGCTCTGTTCTGAGACAAGTCTCCTGCTCTGTACTGTAGTTTGCTTAGTTGACTGTGAGAAACAGCAATCCTTCACTTCGTTAGAAGTGCTGTACTCACAGAGTATTGAAAGACAGACAGCTTATTTAAGATTTTGTGAGGCTGGGCTTCACCCTAGAAGGGCTGATGTGATGATTGATCCCTAAGCCTTTGGAGGCAGAAATTTGTTGTAGGTGTTACTTAGGAATAAGCACTCAGCAAACTCTTGTTCTCTGAACATCGTTCAGTTGTGGGTGTCTGTGTTAATCATGACCTGCTGCATAAGGAAGCATCTCTGGTGAGAACTGAGAGGTACGTTAATCTGTGCGTATAAAACAGTAAATCATTAGGGGTCTTTTACTCTTACAACTAGTTAGTAGAAAATTGGCTTTAGGATCTCTTCTAGGGCCTGTGACCTGTCTAACCACAGGTTCTTAGGCCTGATATCAATGTCAGCTTTATCCTATGAAGTGTACTTTGGATTCAGTTAGAGACTGTATTCTTATTCCCGTAATATTTGTGTCATTATTGTACCGGTGAGCATATTTTGCCAAGCCTGGTGTAGTTCATACAATTCACAGCTGGGTAAGGTTGAAGATTATCTTTTCCTTCTGGTAGCGTGGATAGCACCATCCAACACTTTGGATGCTACCAGTAGAGATGAGGCTCTGAGGTCAATCCCAGCTTGGTTTCTCCTTTATTCTACAGCTTATGTATGCAATATCTTCAGCAATCAGGTTTTATAGGAAGGAATATCACACAAGCTGTATAAAAAAGTCACATGTTGTCTACCAATGTAGAGACTACTTAAAATATATGCATATGTTATAAAAAGAAATTACAAAGAATCACTTTATTATAACAGGGGATATTGTGACTGTTAGGCACCATCGACTGACAAAATGAAGTCCCAGTGCCAGGAATGGATTTCCTTTCTTGAAACTGTTGACCAGGAATCCCATCGACCCTCAGAAAACACTGCCCGATGCTCCTGCTCTTGATTAGCCTAACCAGAACCTCACAGCAATACCCTATTACTGGAAATATTGTAAATTCATTTTTAGTGTATCTTTGAGAATTTCATAGATGTGTACAATGAAGCATTATCATATCCACCCTCTCCATGTACCCCTGGGTCCCCACACATGCTCCTTCAAAATTCATTTATTTTTAAAAATAATCCACTAAGTCCAGTTAGTGCTGCTTGTGCATGGATGTGCCTGGATGCTGGGCTGTCAGCTGAGCATAGGCCGCCTACCAGAGGTCATATCATTTCCACCACTCTACCTCCTGCCAGGAAGAAGAGGCAGCAAGAGTGTAAGACTGTGGAGGGGAGGAATGCTGTGAAAGGCTGTCCTTTGACATGACATGAATGCTGGAAACATGTTTTTTCTTACTGAATGCTTTTATTCTCAAGTATTTTGCTGTAGCAATTCTATTTTGCTATGGCACCAGATTTTTTAAAATAGAAATCAGGGACCTAAGGCTTATCACAGTTTCAGTAATAACCCCAATTTAAAAATAACCCAATTTGTAGAATGGGAATGCTATATTTCTATTTCTAAGGGTAACAGACTGCCAGGATGGAAGTCAGCATCTCTCATTTATGTTTGTATCAACATCACCTAGACAGTCACTTGAATTTTGTCTCTACCCAGTAAAAGCCTGTGGGTGCTATGTAGATCTAAGTGAATTGGTTAAATTTTATTTTGCCATGTTATAATGCATTTTCACTAATATCTACGTATTTAATTTTGGAAACCCATTTCCAAAATTAGGATTAGGCAAACATTTCAATGGTATTTCTCTAATAATGACTTTTCACTCCAATAAATACGAAGCAAAAGGGAAAGTAATTCACTATTAAAAAATCTCTATATTAAAAGAAAAATTGAGTGGAGGCTAGACCCAAGTGGTACTGGCAGAAATTGTATTCTTAATTTTTAAAATGCATGTATTAAAATTATAGTCTTATTTTCCAGTTTATTTT
>NW_008355468.1:2125355-2127429 GCF_000622305.1 Nannospalax galili | reverse complement strand
ATTCCCCTGGAACTGGAACTACTGAAAGTTGTTGTCTGCCATGAAGGTGCTGGGATTTGAACCTGGAGAGCAAACACTTGCAATCCTAGAGCAGGGCTGGTGGAAACAGGATACATGGCATTCACTAGCCAGTCGGTCTAGCTGAAATGGTGAGTTCCAGGTTAGTGAATGACCAGTGTGTGGGAAAACTGTCTCGAGTTCTAGAATAGGGCGACATAGAACTGCAAATATTGAATAATATTACAACTGAGGTAAATTCCATATATGTTTGGGTATGAGTGAAAATGTCCTCACACAGTAGAGAACGTGGAAACGTAAAGAGTGTGGATGCAGGTTGGGGCATTCTCTCACACTAGGCTTGGGAGAAACACTGTAGTGTAGGGGAGACGCAAATTGATGTCAAGAGGGTCCACGCTTTTTTTTGTCCACACAGCACAGTTCACTCTTGCTTTAAATATAAAGAAATCTGAGAAACAAGGGGATGAAAACAAAGTTTGATAACATAAAACAGACTTTATTTCATTTCTAAAATCTAAAAGTAGATTGCAATATTGTCACAAAATGAGTAATCAGCAGGCTATGTCTCAGTAGCTTGCTTTGGATAAAAATCACAAAAATATATGTCTTAATATAATAGCATACTAAAAATATCCACAGATTGAGAATGATTCAGTAAAAATAGCCGACCATTTAAATATAAATATAAGTTAATATGTCAAACAGACCTTTGATATAAGGGAAGTACATTTTTGGTGATTTTAGTAACATATCAAATCTTCACAAGTAGTAATTTGCTTTACTTTTATATGGACTTTAAAAGATATTAAGGAGTAAATTATTACTAGGCTTGAACTATCTGACAGGAACATACTTCTTTCAGTAGGTTGCACATAAATATAAAACTCAGAGAAGGAGGTACTAGCCTGCAAGGAAATAAATTTAAATATCCAACTTTGTAAAACAGATAAATCAAGGACCGACTGTTTACATTTTGAAAGATTCATAGAGCCTGGAGAGATGGCTCCCTGGTTAAGAGTACTTGATATTCTTTCAGGCAACTCAAATTCTGTTTTTAGCATCCATGTAGGGTGACTCACTGCTACTTGTAGCTTCACCTCTAGGGGATTGATCATCTTCTTCGGACCTGTGATGACACGCACGCAGGTGTGCACATACATTTTCACACATACATATATAAATAATGTTTTTTTTTAATTTAAAGAAGCATACCAATTTGAAATTTTATTGTAAATGTGACTGTGGAGGTAATGGGATCTGTTGTTTTCAGTCATGATACACTCGAAAAAGTCCGAACAAGAGATATGCTCTTCATTCTTGAGATCTATAAGCTAAGTAAACATCTTTCTATTTACATTAATACTCCTCGAGGTTTTGGTTATAGTAACAATGAAAATGAATGCAATTCTCTTTTACTATGAAAATTTTTGTTCTAATATTTTATTTGCTGTGAATGACTGCTTTGCCTGCAAGTATCTAAGCAGACATAATATGTGCAATGCCTGGAGAGAAGAAGAGGAGCCTGCTGATTACATCAGTTCCCCTGGAGCTGGAGTTACAGAGAGTTTAGCCTCCAAGTACATGCTGGGAACTGAATCCAGGTCTTATGGAATTGCTGCCAGTGTTCTTAATGGCTTTGCCCTCTATCCAGCCTCTAATTATGACTCCTATGAAGACAAGAAACATAAAACTTCCCCCTCAGACTTAATTATTAAAACACTAATTTACCATTCGTAATACTACAGAACTAAGCAAAACAGTATTATATAGTAAAATAATGTAATGCTATAGACAAAATTTACTTTCAAAGTAAATTATAATAGTCTAAAAACATTTTTAGCAAACTGAATCTCTCTCTGACTTCTAACCTTCACATATTCACATCTAGGTGTTTGTATTAATTCAGGAATTCAAGATGTTTTTGTTTTGAAAAATAAGCATAGAGTATCATATTAACAAATGCATAAGAAATAAAAGAAATTAACAATTTTGGAATTTACAGAGAAGGTATGTGATAAAATTTTGATATTGTTCATTATACAACAGAAAATTATTA
>NW_008355468.1:2121816-2125296 GCF_000622305.1 Nannospalax galili | reverse complement strand
TACTGAAATTATATGTGTATATGCATATATATATATAATCAGAAACAAGATAAGGACAGATATTATAAATTTCTGTTCCCCTTTATAAGGAGAGTCCAGCAAGTGTTTAGAAATACAATCAAATATAATTATAAGTGGAAAGAAATATACCAAACTGTTGAAATTAATAATATAACAAGCAGCTATAAAAGGTTAGCATCTACATATTAAAATATCAGTCCTATATTTACAATTAGGAGCAAATCATTAGAAATTACAATAAAAGGCAAATACTTCCAATCACACAAATAAGAAATGATGTTTGGCTAAAAATATTCTACCTCTGTTGGAGAAAAAAAAATGCATTACAGTATGAAAACACATTAATGAGATTATATGCACATGAAGTAATATAATTTTGTCATAAATATTTAGAATTAATACTTTAGCCATGTCAAATTATACAGTTAGTGGGAATGCAAACTAGAGCTAACACTTTGGAAATCAATCTGGACGTGTCTTAAAATTCTAGAAATAGAACTGCCATATGACCTAACTATACAACTCTTGTGGGTCATAGCTTTGGATTTTTAAATTTGTTTAAATTGGCATGTATGTATAGACCCAGAAGGGTGAAAGAGATCATGATGGTGGCCATGTTGTGGGGACAGAACAGTAATTGGGTCAGGGATGGCAAAACACGTATGCTATGAAAATAGAGGAAGCAGATGTTGTGGGTGGAACATTTCAAATAGGGATTCCAATAAGGGATAAGTACAAGATGGGGTGCAGATGGCATAGGAAGAAGCAAACAAAAAGCTCATTATTTTATAATCTAATTTTAAAAAGGCTTTTAATGGAGGTCTATACTGGTGCATATTGCAAATCCCAGAAGTCATGAGTTGTTAAACAGCAATCCTATTGCCAGAGGTGTGACACCTTCATAGGAGCTGCTGCCAAGGAAAGTGCAAGGTGCCTCCTAAACAGGTATGGCCATTGCCATTGTTTACTCATCGAAACTTCATCCTATCACTAAATGCACCACACACCTTCACACACTTTGTGTGCAGAACACAGAAACCTCATGCTTGAACTGAACAGGGAGTTTCCCCTCCTGGCTACCCTTTAAAGTGCTAGAAAGTGCCATGCAGGCAGGAGGGGGAGAAAAGTCTTGGTGTTTCCAGGCTTAGACCATGGAAGCTATAATGCTAACTTGTCAGGAAAGAGTGCTTACTGAAGCAATAGTGGCACAACTATTATCGAAGTTTCTGGTTGTATCTGAGGCATTTTTCTGGAGTTTATTCTTGATACTCTACCACCTTGTCAAAGGCTCATGGCTGGGGGTGGGAGGGGGTCATAGGCACTAAGGATAAGCCTACAGCAGTTGTTTCACTATATGGTGATGATATCAAACAGCCTCTTTAATATTTACGCTTATTTCCACAGACTAGTGCTGTCCTCAGACTTAAATAAACTTATTTTTACTGCAAAAAGCAGTTAATATACAAACTCATGTCTATTCAAGGTATTGAAAACATGTTTAGTGCTCAGAATTTAAACAGGGTGCCTAGACCACTCCATCTAGGCACAGAGAACATAATGGAAGAGAAGGTGAAAAGAATGTAATACCCAGGTATATTAGGAGGACATGGCTGTGGCCCTCAAGAACCGCAGTAATTGCATGTATGAAATGGCCAATTAATTAATTAACAAAAAATAAACACATAAAAATATACTGATTTAAAAATAAAATTGCTTCATTAAGGAGTTATGTAATAGCTCTGATTTAGGTGATAGATTAATAAATGCATGTTTTGTAATTATACATCTATTCAATTTCATGTATCAAATAGTTCAAATTTTAATAATGATAATCTAACTTTAATAAATTTTAAAATTATATGTATAAAATCCAAAGTGTTTTATGTGTGTACACATATATATTTGTATTCTTTTGCCTTACAGTCAAATTATGCATATAATTTCGGTATTATATATATTAAAAATTCTTTATGGATTTAAAATATTTTAAATTTATTGAACTGAATTATTAATAGCAAAACATCTTTTATATATGGGAATCATATATAACATCATTAACTATATTGAAATCATTAAGGTATTTTTAACATTTTATAACTTACATTTTAAAATTAAGGCATTTATTGACTGACTGATTTTTTAGTCTTTTTGAAACTTGGCCTTCCTGTAGTCCCAGTTGGCCTGGAAATCACTATGTAGACTGGGCTGGCCTCTATCTCACAGAGATCCACCTGCCTTTGCCTCTCAACTAAAAGAATGTATCATCACATATTTATTTTAATATTTATACAACTGAAATAATTTCACTTTTTGTAAATTGAACTCATAACTAAAATTGTAGTTTTTTACTTCATAAAACAGGATGCTAGCAATGAAAAACAGAACACATACGCACAATCATATAAAGCATTTTTAGTTTGGACAGAGACTTGCAGAAATGTATCATTAATGTACCAAAAATTTAAGTACACATTGTTTTGTTTATTTTTATTGTTTGATAGTTTCATGTGTTTGTACAATAAATGGATTCACTGTCAGCCCCACCCTCCTTTCTCATCTTAATCGCTTACCCAGCAGAACCCTTCTCAACAAATTTTCTTTCCTGCCTTCTTTTTGTTCCTGACCCACTTGATTTAATAACTATTTCTTGCCAGAGCACAAATGAGAGTTTAATTACCTGAGCTAGTGCAACTTATCAGTGACTACACTACTGAAGTAAACAACACCCTCGACAGATTCTGACCACGTAGTTCAGGCCAGTCTCAAACTTGGAGCAATCCTCATTCATCTGTCTTCCATGTGCTGATAGTACTGGCAGGTGCTACCACACTCAGAAAATAATGTTTTAATATCCCAGATGTGGTTAGATATTCCTTCCCTTCTTGTGTCTACTAGTAAAAAAGGTAGAGTCAGCTTGACTGAAGATTATCCTTCAATGACAATCTGCCCTTCTCTTGGTGATTATTTCCAAGAATACTTTTGTTACTAGTAGCATTTTCTGTGACTTGTAATTAAGCTAAATGAACATTTTTAAGTCTCAAGTGATTTACACAATTTCATCTGTTTGAAAATATCCCTCTTTATACATACTGATTCCTAAGAATGCTCCAATTTTCTTGCAATGCTCACCTAGCCACAGGTACAGCTGCACTAAGTGTGACAGGTAGATGAGCTAATTTCATATACACACACAGTTCTCCCTTTTCCTGTGAGGGCTCTAGTTTTGTGTGTTTCTCTAGTGTTTCTCTGCTTCATATAAATCTGTTCTGAACACAGATTAATTCTTCAATGACAGCAGCTTAGCTTTTTATTTATGCTTAACTATGTACCCTTTCATTTCAATTAAAACCATCTTGGTTTTCCTTGGTGTTATGTCAAAATTTGAAAACATTACTTTATGATATTTTCTTACATATTATTTTTTCTTTTAATATTTCTATTTTTGCTTCCTTGCATTTT
>NW_008355468.1:2117231-2121383 GCF_000622305.1 Nannospalax galili | reverse complement strand
AGATGCATACTTGTCTGCCTTGTGATTTTAAACTTAATATTGTAGCTTCTATAATATCTTATTTCTTTTGCCTTTATTGTGTTTTGGCTTTTTAGTATTTTTTCAAGATACATATAGAAGTAACACATTTTATGTTTATTTGAAGTTCTAAGCATGACTTTGTTTTTGAATACCCAGGTATTCAAATATTGATAAGCCAAATAAAATTCTAATAAGCCAAAACTTAAACACAAAAGAACTTTAAAAATAAGGCCTATAAAGTCTAATTTTGTCCTTCAGTTTCTGCCACCCACTGGAGTCTGGTTGACTTACCAAGAGTCCCATCCTGAAAGAAGCTTTCTTACCTCGTCCAGCAGCCATTGGTTCCAAAAACTTCCTTATGTCGGATTGGCTTTCTTTGCTCCCTTCCCAGATGTCTCTGCCAGGATTTATCTTTTGTTGGGTTTAAAGCCTAAAAACCATAGCAACAATTGGCACCAAGTATAGTGGTGCAGTGGTGGTACTTTTATCTTGGGGTAACCAACAGCTATCTTATTGGGCTTAAAGCCCTCACAATGGGAGGAAACTCTTGGATGGTACTGTAAACAAAACCAAATATGCATGACTGGAGAGGTCATAGATCCTAGAGAAAACCCTCTCTGTCATATCTCTAAACAAATGATATTTCTTACCATATACTAAATATGGTTCCTTATATTTACTGACAATTATACCATTAATCAATCATTAAAGAAGTTTCTCTTTGCAGTAGAGAGAGGTTATTATAGAGTTCCATAACTGGTCACACACAGAGAATATGTGTCTGAGAGAAGCCCAGTCCTAAGTGACATATCTACAGTGAAATATCTACACCCAAGTCTCATGGAACATAGCAAATAGAGGGTAGAGAGAATTTTAAGTTTTGTAATATTTTGACCATTGCAATTGATTACACATACATTTTTAATATATCTGGATATAAGAACAGATAGTTGTTTGGATTTTAAAATGAAGATTACTGCTTTTACTGCACATATACTCACGGAAGGTAAGTTGACTTCTCTCCACAACAGCTTGTGATTCAAATAGACAGAACTAATATGAATAAAGAGGAAGGGGAACCTGTATGAGGACTACCAGCTGTTTTATTTAGATCTGGAATAAGCGTGTAAGAGACTCAAACAACTAGAAATTTTTGAAATAGTACTGGTGTGGCCACACCATACCATTCTTTTACACAAAGTTCAAACTTTAAAAGGTAGACTGTTTTAGGCACTTTGTTTAATAATAATAACCCATAAATCCTTTTGGATATATTTTAATTATGGAGTGAACCATTTCCTATTTCCCTGATGAATCGCTGCTGAACAGAAATCCAAGGTTTTTTTATTTAGACTTTTACTTTCAATTCTCTGCACATTAAGTGATTGAAATTTAGTTCTGAAAATAGTTGCTTTTATTTTCAGAGCCTCTGTCAATCTATCCACAATTCATTTGACCTTTCTTTTCAATCAGTAATAGCTATGGAAGTAATGACTTTTTCCTACAATAATGATCATAAGAGAACAAATAATTTTTATAATGACAGCCTGCACTTAGAGAAGAAATGTTCTACAAGAGAGAGACTTATTATCATTATTATATAATTTTCCTGTGTGGAAGGTAGTGTGATCATGAGACCTCACTTATTTCTGGAGC
The DNA here is from genome assembly GCF_000622305.1 of Nannospalax galili. Taxonomy (NCBI): domain Eukaryota; kingdom Metazoa; phylum Chordata; class Mammalia; order Rodentia; family Spalacidae; genus Nannospalax; species Nannospalax galili. The sequence continues at coordinate 2,119,706 of NW_008355468.1, read as the reverse complement.
TTTCTTGAGGATTGCTGAATGACCTTAAATATGTGCCGTAATCCTCCAATTTGTGAGACAGTGATGAGATCAAGGTAAGTTTCTTGCTAGGGTCTTTTATTGTGTGTGAACTGGATGCTTATAGGGTACGTGTTTTATTTGTCATCACTCTACTAATTGTTCCTGCTTTTTGATAAGCCTTCACATTTTACGTGATTGAGCTATTTATTCCTCCTGTTATGGCCCAATCATTTTTTTCAATGTATTGTTTTCTCATATTTCTTTATAACATTAATTTAATTTCTGCAGTAACACTTCTGTAGAACACAACACACATTGCATTAAAGTTAACAATTTTGAGGTTGGGGAGATGGCTCCATCAGTAAGATCCCTGGTTTACAAGCATGAGGCCCTGAGTTCTGATTCCCAAATATCATGTATAAAGCCAGATGTGGCACCAGGCATGGGGGTACATGACTTTAATCCTGCTTGGGAGGAAGATGCAAATGGATCTCTGTGATATCCAGGGCACCCTGGTCTACATAGTGAGTTCTAGGACAACTCAGGTACAGGGAGACCCTGTTTCAAAATTAAAATTTAAAAAAGCCAGACGTGGCTATCATATACCTGTAATATGAGATCTGGGAAGGCAGAGACAGGAAGATCACTGGAGCTTGCTGGCCAGCAGTTTAGCTGGTGTTGCATTGCAGGTTTAGTGAGACCTTGTCTTAAAAGATAAGTTGGAGAGTGACTGAGGAAGATTCTTAAAGTCAGTCTGTGACCTCTATGAGTACACACACTCATAAACATACTCCAAAATATGAGTTACAGTTTTAATCAAAAAACTTTGTTATCATAAAAGTTTCAACATCCCAAATTACTGGAATATTTGCACTAAAATTCCAAGCATATACTTAAATTATGTATCACAAATTTGCCTTTTCATTATTGCAACTATTACTTGACTATAGCACAATGCATACAGACTGCTACCAAAACATTACTTTCTATAATCAGAATGTGAGTAACTTCTGTGCATTAATAAAAAAATCAAAAATGCTCTAAACTTCTAATGATAATTCTTTCTCATTTGCTATTGATACAATAACTAGTTTTCTATTATATATTAGCATTTAAAGTTCATATTAGTTGGTAAATATTGTAGATTATAAATAGAATGTGAAGTCACATTTCAAATATATGAACTACATATATACTTTAAGCAAATAAGTTTTGTGTGTGTGCATATATATATATATATATACATACATACATACATCCTTCCTATCTTTCTTCATTCCTTCCTTCTTGTTTTAAATCTCTTGATTTGTAACTTTGACTTTTTAATTGAATATAATAAGGCCTATAATTCTAATTCCCGTCCCCAATGCTCTTTCAGTATGGGTCCATTTACTGAGGACTTGTTAACCAACTGTGGCCCATGCTTGAAATGGACTTTCTCTGTCCCACTCCCCACCAAATGTAATCCCAGCTATCTGGGATCACCATTTCCTTATGCACAGAAGTTACTCATATTTTGAGTATAGAGAGTACAGGTCCATGCATTACACAATAGTCAAGTGATAGCTGCAATAACAAGCAAAATTGTGATACATAATTCAAATACATACTTGGAACTTAAGCATAAATATTTCAGTAATTTGGGAAGTCGAAAACTTTATAATAACTAAGAAATGGAGTCACTAATTCTTACACGCCTCTTCATTCATTTGTTGGAATTTTATGTGGTATGAGCTTCCACAGGACTTGTGCATGCCATCATCATTGCTGTTGAGTTCATATGAGTAACTGATCAGCTGCCTGAAAGTTCTCTTTCCTTGTGATGATCCATCATAAGGCACACATGAATGCACACATGCACACACACACACACACACACACACACACAGAGTAAATGTAACAAAAATATTTATTTTACAAAACAATGTTTTATAGATTCATAAACAATGACAACAATCCTTCCACAAGACTAAATAATAAAGTGTGGTGATCTACGCCTCTGACCATTGAATCCAACGCAGCTGCAGAGCATTTTTGTATTGGATCTATCCCAGATCACATAGTTCAATGCAAGTCCGAGCTCTCTGGTGAGACCATGCTAAAAAAGAAAAAGCAACAGAAGGCAGAAATCCCGGCAAACGCAAGACTTCATTGGTAGTTTTAAAAGAAAACATATGCACCATCCTCAGGCCTCTTGGGGTAAGTCTATAGCGCAACTCTCACACTGGGACTCCCTAAGGCATATTCACCTTTCCATCCCTCCAGCCGTTCTATACTCCTAGTCTGGGCCCTGCGCCATTCCTAGTCTTGGGGCCCCAGACACCTGGGGAACCAATACTGCTTCCTGACCCTTCTCACCCAGACCAACACAGTGCCTTCCATGGGCCCCAGGAGCACCGCTTCTGGTCCTGGCCCTGCCCTCATCTCCCTCTACTTCCTTGGTCCTGCAACACCCTCCAGCCTCTTTCTGGGGCT